>NW_015151309.1:87794-94373 GCF_000732505.1 Cyprinodon variegatus | reverse complement strand
CATTACAATTTGAGCTTTGGATGTTCATTTTACATGATTATTATAATTTTTCTTTAGAAAACAATGGCCATGTTTGGATGGTTCACAAACTTTCAAGCAGCACTGTATATTATATAATTTTGTCTTGACATATAAAAAGTTAAATAGAGTGAGGTAAAGAAAAAATTACATAAAAATTACAAATAAAACTGATGCCATACCTCTACTATTTTGATCAACATAATCATAGTTACACACACACAAACACACACACACACATATATATATATATATATATAGAGTGAACTTTGTTAAATGAAGCACCTTAGTGTCTGTACCTCTACTAAATAAATACAAAATGAACGAAGGGGGCATGAAACAAAAGGAGACAGGGATAATGTTTGCAGCTATTTAAGTGAAAGCACTAAGAAATGAGCTCTGAAAAATGTGAAAACTGAAACGACTGACTTCAAGCCATTCATTTCCTGTGGTATCTGGGCAAATATTATGAACCCCACTCCGAGTGCATGATCCATCACAGCTAACCCTAGCCAAGTTTGAGATCAGTAATACTCTGTTACCAGTATAATCACTTTTTGTTTGTGTTCTAAAGTCTAGAAATGTGTGGGTGTGTTTGATCATACTGCACCTCTGCTGGCGTCTAAGAAATTTGGCAAAAAAACAAAAAGAAAATGGCCTCCTTCCAGGACACTAAGTTGCTCTAAGTAAAATAAAACCACCAGTGAGTCAGAGTTGTTAGTCCACAAACACATATATATGGAAACGCACACATGTCATACCTAACAGTGTTTACATTTGTGACCCATGTCCAAGAAACTAAAGATGTGGTGAGAAAATGTGGTCTGCTATTAACAGCAGGTGGATAAGCAAAAGTCAAACTCAGATTATTTCTAAGCACTAATAAAACCAGAATGGGTCTTTATCAACCAGGATATGACCCAGTTAAGGGAAGAGCAAGAAAAGGGGCGAGTGATAGTCAAGGTCACCCCAAGCCAATCAGGGGCCACCCCAATGACCACCCAAATCAGAGGATTTTTTCCCATTGAAACATTTTACAACCTACAGAAGAAGCAGCTCACGTATAAAGCAGAGGGCGGAAGCATTGATACTCTCAGGCAGAGTCCTGCATGAGTCTGATTTTTCAAAACTGTGTCCGTCAGCACCCGTAGAGTTCAGAACCGAGAGATGACCCATTAGCCGCAATTATCCCCATTTCAAAACCGGGACTGCCCACACCCATAGAGTTCAGAACTAAGAGCGGACCTGTTACCCAAATCATCCCCATTTAAAACCCAGGACCTCCCGCACCCATAGAGTTCAAAACTGAGACCCGACCCATTACCCACAATTATCCTCATCTAAAACCCAGCCAGGTGTGCAAGGATCCGTAAACATTGTACACAAAGCTGTTTATAATAATAGAGGCAATAAAGACCATTGCCCCACACTCACATCCAGTGGGCACTGCACTCACAGATTAACAGCTGTACAATGGCTGAAGAAAGGTTTGCCTAGTTACTTAAAGAAATACCGTTATTTGGATATGCTTGAAACAAATATTAATTTAAGATGTAGAGTTAATAGATAAGAAAATATAAATAAGTTCCATTCATGCTGTAACTCTCTGTATACCTGCCCACGTTCCGTGCTCGCACCTGTGAAATAATATGTTTTTTTTCTACCCGTATATGTGCGTTTTATGCGGGAACCTGTCAGATACCCGCAGGTACCCAACCCGGTGCAGGACTCTACTCTAAGCTGGAATCTTCTAACTTACTTGATTTTTCAGTTGTTAGTATATTGACAATAAGCTGACAACAAAATTAAAGCAATAATTTAAATATTCACATATGAAAATACTTGAGGACAAATTCTTTCCAGAACTACAGCAGGTTTTGTGCTTTATGGAAAAGCAAAATATTTATGACTCTGTAGTCTTCAATAAAAATAAGCATGAAAGAACCCTGCTTGACCCATTTATTGCTTATATTGTCCAGAATCAAAACCGAATTAAAAAACATCCATATATAAATTTGTGTGTAGATTTATCAGTGAGTTCTTTATGAAAATCTAGTCTGTCTTCATTGATTTATTTGGAAAATATGGATGTTTTGCTTGTTCACTTACCTGTGGGTACATTTCGATTAGTGTAGTCTGACCCTAAACTAGTTTTGGCGGCTATCAATTTTCACCCTCTCCTCGGTTCACATCAGTCCCTGCCTGGCCACCCCTATGAAAATGCTCTGGCTCCGCAACTTGACCCAGTACTTCAAATTCAACATTAAAGAACAGTGAATCACACATAATATGAAATCTGCTAAAACCTAAAAAACGGGTTTATACTTTTCAAAATGTTTTAATTTCCATGAATCCTTCCTGTAACATTTTTATTGTGATGATATAGAACTTAATACCTCACCACGATTGAAAGATGCACCAATTAAAGCATATATTGCAAGAATGTAAAGAACACCAAGAACATAACCTCTCAACGGGTCTGCACAAAAACAGAGAAGTAGGCAGACTGAGTTTTCCTTCTGTGTTTAGTCCCAGCTGGCTGGACATAAGTAGAGATTTCTGGAGTAGATTTATGTCGGGTGGCAGGTCTAAAACTGGCCCAATATCAGGATGGCCTCTCACCAAAGTTTTAATAAAGATGCTATTAGAGTCTGCAAGGGAGATTCTGGCAGCTTCGACATGCCTGGCCTGTCACTCTCTGTCCTGTTTTCTGTCAGTGCTGCACATGCGTATGCAGACATGCAAAGACATATTCACAAGCATGTATCAACATGTACATACACACAATTCTGCTTCCTTGCTTTAAATATAGAGCATAGAAAATATAGAGCAATCTTAGTTAAATGATTCTCAGTTAGGAAACCATTCCAGATCCAGAACAAACAGCAAGTGAGTCAAGATTGAGTTCAAAGCTTATTTTCATGGAAAGCGCAGCGCAGCAGTACGTTTTAATGCCAGTCATTATGATTTACCTTTTTCCTACAAATGTGCTTATTTTTTGATTAAAAAAAAAATAAAAAAAAAACTTAGCACAGGTGAAGTTTTTTCTAGTAGCCAATTTATTGTAAATTCAAAACATAGGTTCCGGTGTAAAGTAACAAAAAGTCATGACAAAACTGAAAGAAACAGGCTAATATTTTCTAGGATCAACAGTCGAGATAAGATGTATGAGGTCATTATGTATATGTCAAGTCAGATCGTTCTCCAGAAAAAAATAATGATGCAGATGAAGAGAAAAACTTTATTAAAACATTACAGCATATTTTCAAAAAACATTTAACCCTGAGTTGGAGCAGAGAATTCTGTCCTGAACACTTCAACATATAAAGACAAACAGAAACTTTTCGATGAACACTACTCAGTAAATCAAACTTAACTATTTCAAAAACAATGAATGTAAATGAAATGTTAGAAACACACTCTAAGTGTGAATTGAGAAAAGATTTTCAGAGCAATCCCTCGAAGAAGGTAGGATCAACACAGGAAAGCACAGACGCACACACACACTATCCAGGGGTTTCTAGTGGAGCAGAAATACCATTATACAGTTAACTGTACATTACAAATGGGCTGCCAACTGTCTCTGGAGTATCACATGACCACCAACAGCTCCTACAATTGGCTGGCTGGGTCAACGGCATAAGTATCAGGTTAGCAATTGATTGGGTGATGTGTTGTGGAACAGATGGAGCAGAGAAGAAGTGTATTCCCAGGAAACAACACTAAGCCATGGGTTTTTCCACCGGCAGCAGAGGTGGACACACACACACACATACAAAACACCACACACACACGCACACACTCTAACAAGACAATTCCTAAATCTACACCTCTCCTTCGCTGGCTGGTTTAGACCTTTCCTGTCCCTCTTTTCAGCCCTCACAGGCTATTCAGTTCTGCATAGATCTTCATTATGTTTAATTACATTCTTAGGTTTCACTGGAATGAATCCACATGTGAGTTAGATGGAGGCCATTCTTTTCTTTCCCTAACCTCAAGCCATTTTTTACATGAAAAAGTAGCCTTCGATAAATTACTAGGAAGCAAAAAAACAGAACTGACATATTTTTCCATGAAAAGACTTATATCGGAGCAAAAATACCCCTGCTAAAATATAGTTTATAGAGCGTTTTTCCTAGACATTTAGTTTGCGTCTGTCGGATGATTAGAAAAACAACCACGCGACATGCAACGCTTTAATAAAATCTAGGATTTTGAATGACTAAAAATTTAATTTAGGAGGAAAACAACACATTTTCTACTTAAAAGGTTTATATGCAAAATCTATTTTTTTTTTTTTACTTTTAGCTATGTTGGTATTCCTTTATCAAAATGATGCCCAAGGTTGTATTTTAATTCACGCATGTCAGAGTAATCCTCGTTTAATCAGTCTTAGAAGCAACTAAGTTGGCATGAAGTGGCTCTTTTAGCAAATAATCTGCACAGTGACAGTAGCTTTTTTTTTTTTTTTTTTTGCGAAGGTTGAAGTTGTGAAAATGTGTTTCACACATTAGGCTCCTAACCCTTGTTAGGAGCCTAATCAACAGAAGTTGCTTGGTACTATGATAAAGCAGCTCTAGGGTGGCGTCATGAAAACGGCGGCAACCACAGATTGGAAGAAAAACATAGAACCTGTTGTTACAGGGCTCAGTTCATTGTTGAAAATGAAACTCTTACCTGTTTTTTTACAAGGTCTGTTGGTTTTTGTTGTTGTTTTGATCTCATCATAACAATCTTATATCTGGGATACAGAAACTGTCTTCTTGCAAGGTATAAAGACTGGACATTCCAATGCAATAAAAAAAAAAATAATATACATATATATATTTTTTTTTTATTTTTTATCTGATTTCTTCTGTCACACATGGAAACAGTGTTGTAGACCTCAACTTAAAACACATCCTAATATAAGCCTCAAGTTATCAAAATACTTTAAAAAATCTATGGGGTTCAAAAGTCATCATCAACTGGGATCTGCCATTTTATAATTTATAAATTTGTAATTTCAATTTAAGCAGCAATCTGATTGGTTCTTTAAGTTATACAAATGTTTTTTTTTTTCCTGGTTTTTCACTATTATAAATAATTATTGTAATCTTAACTGACTGTTTGGTCTTAAGAAAAATTAGCTGTATTTTTCCGTTATTTATTTGTTGCCCTTTATACAGTGTATGTAGATATTTCGTGTAAGTTGTGCATATGTGAGGAGTAGAAATGCAATTACTGAATAAACTTAGACCCTTTTGTTTAAGCAGGGGAGAAGGAGTTTGTGTTTTCAGACAAGCTAATCCATGTTTCTTTTTTTAAATCCAGTCCTAGAGGTCCAGTGTCCTGCAGTTTGTTTCTGCCTCAGTACACCTGGATCAAAAACAGATCAGTAGCTAGGATGTGTAGATCTGTAGAGCTTGATTGCATGCTGAGAAGGAATTCAACCATTTAACCCAGATATGTTGGGCCAGCCCTGCATGTAAAAGTTGCAGTGCCTTCCAGGACCCAAATTAGAGATTCTTGCTGAAGTAATAATAGACAGTAGGTCAGTTTTTAAATTTGTATTTGCTAACTTTAATTAAATTCAGATGATAGATCAGTCCTATACTGTAGCTGATTGAGGTCTCTCAGTTTTCATATCAGAAACTTTCAATCAAAAAGACTTGAGAGAAAGAAATTGATTTCTCATATATATTTTTGAAAAATGTATATATTGAATATTCAATAATGATCATCTTTTTTCGTAATTCTCTTATACATTAGGATATGTTTTACAAAGAGATGTTTATCTCAAAGATCAGCACAAATAGCAATACTATAAAGAGCATCCTTTAGAAGTTCCTAAATTCATCTTCACATGTAAATCTACTATGCTGTGGTTGTCACTTACTAAGAATACTTTCAGCTACACATCTTATCTGTTTAATCTTTAAGATTTAAACGCCATGTTTAATCTATGTTCAGAAAGAGCTTCTTTTTCTATCTTAAACCCCTGTTTAATCTGTTCAAAAGGACATTGCCCCCCCATGTGTTTCTGCCTCTGACAGCAATACCAGCTCTTACTATTAATGGTTTGTTGAGACATGTAGCTAAACAAACAACTGCCAATTCTAGCTAATCCTTTGCTTGCCGTGAGCGGTCTACATAAGCTGTTGGGAGATGTTAGTAGATCCTTCAAACAGTAGCAGCTGGGCTGCAAAAGCGTTATCAATTATGGTGGCTGCTATTCAGCTTTCACAGAAGAACTAACTGAGAATAGTATATCTGTTGCATAGGAATACAACTGTTTATTCCTTTTATTGAATTTACTAAATATTGTTTATAATAAAGAAAAATGTGCAGAGGCACTTGCTTAATTTTAAATTTAAAAAATCCAAAAGTTTACTATATTAGGTCTTTTTTTAAGAAAATTTGCTTAAAGTTGTCTTGTTTTGTTGTCAGGTTCTGATATTGAAAGCATTAATACAGTTAATGAAAATGTTATGAGATAAGCATGCTTAACAAATCTATTAAAAAAACAAATGGATTTTGAAACTATCAATGGACTTAAATATGGTCGGTTTGTGCATTTTG
>NW_015151309.1:71402-87704 GCF_000732505.1 Cyprinodon variegatus | reverse complement strand
TATATATATATATATATATATAACTTTCCTCCATAAGAGATACCATCATAAAACAATCCACAAAAATGCCAGTACAGCAAATGTCTCGTCAGGAGTTACATACAGTACATGACAAATAAACTGTTTCAGAAAAGCATAAAAATACTTTTTTATGATGCAAAATCAACTTTCCTGATCTTTTAAACTATTTTATAATGCCAATGCTTCATCAAAATCACCCCCAATGTGGAATTTGGTTTGATTCATGCATAAGTATTTCTCTTGAATTTTGGCCTCCGAGGAAACCTAGAGCTAAACCATTCCTATCCTGGAAAAACAAGTGGCCATGACTGGTTTATTTAGAGCACTGATTACCTGCCCCCTCAAGGAACATCCTACCTTTACTGTTTTACACCTGCCCAGTTAGGAGCACACCCACTTTCTACATTCAGTAAGCAATAATTTGAGGCAGGGCTCCATGATTCGAGCTCAAAGTTGATTTTAGCACCTAATCTGCACAGTGACAGCAGGCTTAAAAAAGCATTGTAAAGAACCTTAATAAAGCCAAGATATTTGCTTCGGATGAAAGAACACGCTTTGTTTTTTCATCACTTGTAATAAAAAGGCAAAGGCAAATTTCAAGTTTTGAATACTACTCAATGAGAGACATTTATGGTAAAGTCTCAGTCTCAATAAATTTTAGTTTGAGATTAATTAAACTACTTCCTGGTGGAGCAGCGGTTAGCACGGTGGGCTTGCAGCGAGAAGGTTTTCTGGGTTCGATCCCCAGCCCGGGGTCGTTCTGCATGGAGTTTGCATGTTCTGGGTTCCCTCCGGGTACTCTGGCGTCCTCCCACAGTTCAAAAACATGACCATTAAGCTAATTGGCTTCTCTAAATTGTCCTTAGGTATGAGTGTGTGTGTGTGCATGGTTGTGTGTCTTTGTGTGCCTCTGTGTTTCCCTGCTACAGATTGGCGACCTGATTGTGTGCCCCACCTCTCTTCCATAGACTTCCGGAGATAGGCACCGGCCCCAGCACCACCCTGACGAGGACTACGCCGGAGAAAATGGATGGATTGATTAATCACAAATCATTCTATTTAGATATAATGATTTTTTTAAGCATTTCTGGATTAAAAGGACCTTTCAGAAAACTACAGTATTATCTTGGCTCTTGATCATCCGGTAGAGGCAAGCCAAAACCTTTCTTATCAACTACATGAAGAATTATTAGATTCAGTTAATGAGATGTGGTGCAAAATAAATTAATTGATGTCTGCTTAATGTTTTGTGACTGTTGTGACTCTACCTTTTTCATGGCAGTATTAAGGTTGATTGTGGTGGAAACTCCTGGTAAGATACGTATTTGCCGTTGTATAGAACAAGTAACATATCTTTATCAGAATATCTTGCCCTGTAGGAAGAGTCTTTTAGGAAATTCTAGATCAATAAGAAGTTCTTTTTTTTAAACTTTCTGTAAAGAGAAAGGAAAGCAGACCTTGTAGGGAAATGGTCCTGCACCACAGGAGCAGCCCGTCGATTATACCAGAACACCAGAGCCGAAGCCCGGTAATGTCTGCCGTTAAAGTTCTGACATAACTCTGCATTTGCTTTAAGTTGCATGTGTTTGCGTCTGACCGTCTTCAACATAAAAAAAACAACAGTCCTCATCACTGTGCAACCACTGATTGGATCACAGAACTTTTAAGATGGTTCGTTGCTTTTCTGTCTGTTGTGACACAGCTACAAAAAATGAAGTCTAAGATGCTACCATACATAATTAGAGGCTAAAGTTATAAGCATCATATGTTATAGATTGATGCAAAGGGATATGTATAAATATTTTTCCTGATTACAGCGTGGATCAAAATGTAATCAACTAATGTTTTTTTATTTCTATATCTCTCCTGTATCAGAGTTTCTGGGACTTCAGTTTGTGATAAAATATGCAGAAGGTTGACAGTAAGAGGGTGAGAAAGTGAACAGACAGGGACAAAAACACACATACTGTGTTTCTCTATGCCAGAGAATGAAATATAGGGCCTGAAATGTGTGTGACTGTGTGTGTGTGCCCTGGCACGTGTGAGGTGGTGTGTGGGCGTTGGGAGGGAGAGCTCATAAAACCCATGATCACACTGATGAGGTCACAGGGAGTGAAACCGGAGAAAGCCTTTCATTTCCTGTCTCATTCCATCATACTTTCTCCAACCTCTATTCATCCATCTCTCCTGCACACCTCTGTCTATGCTTCACTCCTGTTTTTCACTTGCAATGTCAAAAGCCAAAATCTTTCTCACCCCGCCGGCTGTCTGGAATTTTTCACCATGTCATATGACACTGGAAAATAAGTAGTATGATGGAGGAGTGTTTTTTTTTTTTTTTTTGATAAATTTGCTCAAATACTGCATTTAAGCTTAATGAATGAGGATGTTAGTTTTGGTTTCCTTATAAAATCTATGTGGTTTTGAACTATTTATATGGATACTATATATATAATGGATGCATTCATAAATTTAACAGTGGTTTCAATTTCACTTAAATTATATCATCCTCCGGATATTATGGTAGGAAAACATGTATGAAATTGATACACAGTCAAAGTAGTATATACAAAATTTTGACATAAAAGGTAGAAAGGTTTAAGGAAATTAGATTGTTCCTAAACATTTTGCATTTGGAAAGAAATCTATTTGTTTCACTTCAGTGTTACTCAACCTTGAACTCTATGTGCGGCAGCCTCAAGGTCAAAATGTATTCAAGTTATAGTGTGAACCTTAAATGCACCTCTTAATGTTTGTTTAGGGTCCTCATGCAGCTTTTTTTTTCATCTCTTCCAGTCTCTATTGTTACTCTGACAGTAGATGGCTTTTAATTAATTTATTAAACCAAACAATAATAAACTTATTTCAAACAAACAAAAAAAAGTTCAATTCTTAAATGCTTAATTTAAATGCATCTAGCAAAAAATGTGGTGCTACTGACTAATGAAAAAAAAACTAAAAAATTTTTTACCCTCAAATTTGTCAGTGTGAACTTATTGCTGCTACTCCAAAAGAGGATAAACTGTTTAAGGCTTTTTTGCAGTTATTTAGTCTCAGTGAAAGATGCATCACAATGCATCTCATAAACTGAATTGTATATTAAAGGAAAATGTATGTTTTATACACTGGATTGTACGAAGTGTGTGTTTGGGGGGCGGGCACAACTCCTTGTGACCAAATTTTTTAAACATTTATGCTTAAATTCCCTCTACAGTGGTGACCGCACATTATATGTGCCCATATTTTACTTTCCATCCTTGCCATCCAAAAAGTCTGTGCACTCAACTGGTTTCTAGGTTGTGGCATCTAAAACCAACAGGCACATTTAACCCATCTTAATGTAAACACACTATGTAGGAAGATTTGGAAATTTTATGTTATGCCACAATTAACTATCCTCTGAATGAGTGGACATAAATATAAGACCCTGATTTAAAACCCTTTGTTCAGGGTCAGGAATAGCATGGTATCATTTATAGAATTAGCCATCATACTGTATGCCACTTAGGGTTTGATCTATAAAGATTCCAAATAAAAGGTGTGAAATTTTGCATTACGAATAATGAGGGGGTGTTCTGGGTGATCTACAAAGATTACTGTGCTGATGTTAAAACATGCAAACTAACTTCCTTCCACTCATTTTAAGAGCAGAGCCAGAGCTTTTTTCTTTAAATAATGCAAAATAATGTTTATAGGGCCAAATGAAGTCTAACTCAAAGTGCTTTGAACAAAAGTAAAATAAAATATGTTGTTTTCTGTATAAATTGACAGAGAAAAAACCCCTGCTGCGATGAGAAGAGCTGCTCACCTGTACGTGTTTCTTTGCAGGCTTTTTTGATATTTTATTTTTTTTTATAAACATACATGAACATAATTTTTAGGTTCCGCAATTCTTTGTCAATTGGTTTATCTGTATCAAGACAATGTGCCATCCCACTGCAAAACTCTACCAGTGTGTTCTTTTTTTTTATTAATATTACGTGGTCTAAATATATTTACATTAACACAGAATCTCTGTTGTCTATCATGGTTCAAATCCATCTTTTGTGGGAACAATGACTGCAGATAATTTTGCATGTCAGTTTGCACCTGACGCTCTAAAGTACTAAAATAAGATGCAGAAACAGTGACAGCAGCTGAAATTCTAATGTGGAAAATCTCTCTGCACATGATACTGTAACTGTTTGCATTTGCATATCCTTCAACTAGTTTGGTCTGTACTCATGAAGATAAACATTCAAAAAAACGTTTGTGCACAGTGTCTGCTGAATTACAACATAAATCACTTTGCACCCTCTTTGAAGATCAGCTCTCTGCGAACAAACACATTGTAGAGTTCATTTGCTTGCAGAGGGGAACCAGAATTAATTCCCAAACTACTCCCTCTAATTCCGTCAAACGTTGACAAAACCTTTACCTATAACGGACATCGAATCTCTTTGTAAGAATGAAGCACTGATGTTCGGTTACTCAAGCCGCAAATTGACATCAAGTAAGAGTGTTTTACCTCTTATTTAATCTATTGTTTCATTTTATTGAATAGATCAGATGAATTCCAACAGCGACGCACAAGGTGTTGTCTGGCCACACCCATGGCCAAAAGAATCAGTCGATAAGGTTATACTGATAGTGGTTATTCTGATGTTATGTATGGACTCTCCTTACTGCAAATTATCTTTAATTTCCAAGATTTTTTTTCTTTATGTGACAGTTTCTAACATTGAATTAAAATGCTCACAGTTTTTAAAGATGTTTACCCTGTAGGCAGTACACAACATGGTTTAGTATGTTTTAAAAGGTGTCACCTTAACTGAGACAGAAAACATACTGTTTGAACAAGCATTAGCTTATGTATACATTAAACAACATTGTCTGGCTACATGTCAGCTAGATCATCAGGTATATCGTGTCCCAGGTATTTAACAGGGGCAAACACTGTTAAATAAAAACAGCATCAGATAAAAAATAAAAATCAGGAAATACCAGTTTTTACACTTTCCTACTAATTGCCATGATGTTACTCCTCTGTGTATTGTAGATCAAGCAAAATATGTGGCCATAACGTGAGCATATCCCTTAAAAACAGTTGAAGATGTGGAATAAACATAAATATGAACTGCATAGATCATGTGGTTATTTATGGTTGCATCAGTAACTCATCCTGTTGTTGCTGCTTTGATAAGTCATCCATATTAACATTAAAAAGAAGAGACAAAATGCTTCCCTGTCTAAACCTCAGCTCTGAGCTTTAGTTCAGGATTTCAGATCTGTCAAAAAACAAAAAACAGAGACAGTTTGGTAAAAACAAAGATTTGTCCTTGTTTTAAATCTGTCATTTGCTGTATTCTTTGAAAGCAGAATACCTCTCACTTGTCATCATGTCATTTAACCAATTTCTTAATTGTAATCCCTTTTTAACAAGGTTTTAAAAAAAAACAATTTTAAATTCTTGTTTGTTTTTTTGCTAGATTTTTTTTTACTGAATTAAGAACAGGACAGACAAAAGCAGGAACATAAGCTATTTTCTCCATCGACTGCTTGCTGGGCGGGATGCAGTCCCGAGTTGTTGGTAGTCTTATCTTGCTGCAAAAATGTACGATGACTCTTTTTTCATCACTGTTGAAACCTTATTTGGAGCTTCAGATGTTTTTCTGGCTTAGTCTTAGTTTTATTAACAGAAGAATCACAATTGTCAGCATGCTACATGTAGAGCTTACTTTCAATGTTATAGTATCTATATATAAATATATATATATATAATAATTTTTTCAGAAACTTCAGCGCACACCTTGATCTCATTCTGTAACAGCTGTGAGCCAAAGGCAGCAGCAGATAACAGAGAGATAACAAACTCCTCCTGCAGTTAGTCTGCTTTTTTTCGTATCTCTGTCTCATTACTGGAAAGTGTTTGACAAAAACGCCAAGGGGCAGCAGTAGCTGGCTACCAGATTGCCTGTCCCATCTGTGGGCTCACGTTTGGTAGAGGGAGGAAGCAGGAATGGTGCTGAGGGGAAGCTGTGTCCACTTGGACAAACACACATGGTTCCCCAAAACAAGAACACTGGATGCTGTTGAATGACAATGTCTGCCGTGAAAAGAAACCAACATAAAAAACAGAGAAGAGAAAGTCACAGAGATGCGCCATCAAAAAAAAAAAAAAATCCTTAATTTGACCCAAAAGTCTAAAAATTATGAAAAAAAAATGACATATAGGTTTCTTTGAATTTAACTGAAAATGCTAAAATATAATAGCAATGAAATATTTGTTTTTGTTTGTGCATCTCAAATGTATTCCATTTGTTTGCCCAAAGGAAGATGAGCATAAACAATGAGGTACTCCGCATTTGGAGTAATGTTTAGCAAAGAAGACCTAAGGCTTTCGCAGAATCATATTTTCTGTCTTTTTTTATTCCGGTTTCATAAAAACAAAGAAATTAGATCATGTGGATGGGGAGTCTGGGATTAATTTTGAAGCAGCTGATTAGGGCGTTTGTGTATCACAGGATAATTGTGTCTGGGATGTTGCCTAAAAAGCCTCCAGGCTTCGCTAAAGTCAGAGAGACAAACAGTATCGTTTTCCACGCTGGATGTCTCCGCCCACCCAATCAAAACCACATGCCCCCACCCATTTTATCTCCACATATTTCTCTGTTTTCTGTAATCAAAAGCTGGACTAAAAGCATTTGTTTTTGCTGAATTACACAAATATTTGCTCCTTTTCTATTCTGTGTGATTTAGAGGGCATAATTCACATATTTATCAACACCCGTGGTAGTAACACTCACATTCATTCATTTCGGTTCATTTATCTGCACAGCTCTTTGTAAAGCTGGAACATCCTCCATAAGAGCAACTAACTTCAGAAAAATAACATGGTTTCAAACATATTTTTTATTTATATAATTCGTAAAAGCTTAACATTAAATATAACTTGTAAAACAACTCTTACACATTTTTGGAAGTGTCCCTCAGCAGGTTGAAAGTTAATTACTAATTATTTTCGCCATCAACAAACTTCTGGTTTAGTTTTGGATGAATATTTAGCCGCTCTTCTTAGAAGAATTATTAGACTTAGTTAAAACTGGTAGCCTGGGACAGCCTTGATTTTAAACAGGGTTGTGGTCATAACTCTGTTAGAAACCTGGCTTTTCCATTCCAAATGCAGTTATGGGAAAATATTCCTGTTGAAATACCCAATTTAAGCCAAGTTTCCATCATTTTACCCAAACTGTTACCCCTAGATGAAAGAAAGTTGGCAATAATATTCTGGAAAACCAAAAGAGCCATCAAGGCAAAAGCCTATCATAAACAGGAAGATGATAGAATACCAGAGTTGCTGTTCAAGGTGAAAAAAGTTCAACATTGGTGTGGACTGAGGGTGTGGGTGAGCAGAAAGAAAAACATTTTTATAGTGGTTAAGCAGACTTTAAAATGAAAAACTCTGTACCTACTGTCAAGCATGGAGGGGGCAGCATAAAGTCTGGGTCCCTAAACAAGACCCTTAACCCCTGATTGCTCCCAAGGAGCCGCACAGTGAAAGCCCATTGCTCCCCAAAGGGATGGGTTAAGGTGCAGAAGTGAATTTCTCCATTTTGAGATTAATGATGTTCAATTATCAATTATAATTGAAGGACCTGAATCATGTTAAAAATGTGTGAAGTGTGGAAGCTTGGTTAATACTAGAAAAAAAAAAAAAAAAAACATCTACCAAGTAAAGTGGTTGAATATTTAGGTAGACTTATAGCAGAAGCGTGTCAATAACTGTTTTATAATTGATAGTTAATAGCAGTTTTTGGTCTATTATAATTTTGAGCATCCCATTATTTTCTTTAAGCTCATTGTAGATTTGTTTAGTTCAAATGCATCAGGAAAAGCCCTATTAATATTTAATCAACAGCTATGATGAGTGCAGGTAAACATCTGACACTTTAAACTTTACATTTCAACATCTCACCACTGATATGTTATTGAATTTTCTAGTATTGCAGGTCAAAGATGATCAGAAACGAACATAAAGTCAACAAAAACATTTATTGTCTTATTTCCGACATGAATGACAGAAATAAATAACTTTTTTCGAAATGTACATAGTGATCCCCAATCACCCAAGTACACAAAAATTCTCCTATATGGCAAACTTAAGCCACATTAGTTCAAGTAGTAAGTTATTAGCATCACAGCTAAAGTGTTTATGATAAACTTTATTCCCAGTTTTTAGAACATATATGAAAAAAAAACATTGAAAATGTTTAAAGTCCTTAAATATGAACTTTGTTTGATCTGTAGGATCTCGCAGCTGACACTGAAATGCATCACAATAGTAAAACAACTAACTGTTTCCATAAATAAGGCAAATCTCCTGTTAAAACAAATTAACTTGCTTTTTTTCCTATCCAGTAAATCAGTTCGTAGCCAACATTTCTTTAAACATCTGGAGGTATTTTCCCTCTCAGATTGCTTGGTGTCTAATAAGAAGAGACAGGGCACAGTCCAAATTGTGGAATATTCTTTAAAGGAACCTCTGTATCTACTGGAGGACCCTAATCAGGTCAAGCCCAATCCGTCCCCTCTGGACGTCTATATTCAGGACTCGGACCTCAACCCGCTCTCCGGGGCCCAGAGCCAAACTGCGACGCCGCTGGCTGACGGGCAGCTTGTCCAGGGTAATGTTGCTCTTATGAATAAGACCATCACGACCAACACCGATGTCCACGAAGGCTCCAAACAGAGTGGTGTTGTCTACTCGCCCAGTGAGCACTGCTCCGACACGCAGATCACTCATCGACACAATTCCCCGCTTAAAGTCCGCCTGCCCAAAATCTGCCAAAGAAAGACGTAAAAGCTATCATAGATCAAAGCTGACAGACTTGTAGGAAATAAGGCCAAATAAATGTAGTCAGACTGTGTGTGGCAAGAACCAGGGAATGCAGAAAAGTAACAGGATGGAAATGAATGACAAAGAAACCACACAATACAAGGAGTAATTCGACACTTGGGTCTACATACAACACTTCAACATTTCTAAACGTCCTGTCCATCCATACTTTCCACTCGGCCTGCTTTTATTTCAGTATCATTAACATAAACAAGGAAGGCTTGCTATCCAGGAAATAGCCAGTGCCATTATTCTCCCTTAAAACCCCTGATTTTATGTGGTAGCTTCAGCCCATCTGTTTATTCAGCTGAGCGCTGACTAGGAGGCCAAGCAAAGTGTACTGCAACCGAATAGGGCCAACCCCAGAGTGAACCTTGGAGTTGCGTTTCTTTAATTTTAGGAAGAGTTTGTCGATGCTAAGTGGCTGCACAGGCTGGACTTTAAGTTACATGAAACAGCAATAGAAAAAAATGGATGGAAAAATGTCTTAGAGCCCAAATTCAAGGGTGAAACTTACAAAATACATTTCTTATTTGAACTTTTACTTAAACGTCACATGAAATAAACTCCTTTAAGAAATAGTTTTCCTTTTTATTTACATTTAATAATCATATCAGCTTTCTGAAGTTGAAATGCAACATCAAAGTTGATATTTCATCCATTTCATAATGAATGTCTCTTAAATAGCTTATATTAATTTTATCTCACAGAAATTAAGCGCACAATAAATCTTTTTTTTTTCTTTACTGAGTAGCAACAGAACTATATTTAAGGTTCTGTTCATATGTGCCTGAGAATAAGCAGAAAAACATATTTTGCAGCATTTGGGCTTTCTGGCTGCTGCGTCAAGCAGCAAAGTCTGCTGGACCCATCACTTGCTGTCAGGAAGACACAGACCGGACTGTTGGGTTGCAGAGAGGAAGCCGCAACACTGTCAGGTCCTATCAAGTTACTCTGCCAAGACATGGCTATTATAGTCCAGGCTAGAAAATTCAGTCAGTGTGCGTTATAACTAGCAAAACATTCACAAAGGGGGACAAATACAGCCTTGATTTTCTGTTAGCTGGTGGGGAGCTGTAAAAGACATTATGACAGAAAGATGAGAGAAAACGAGAAGCTACTCTGACTGCTAGATTGCAGAAAAGTGACAATCATCCTCTGTATGATCCAACAGATACTGTTGGCCAGAGTTGAGGATTTTGCACAAGATTTTAAACAGTAAGGGGAAAAATTGTTTGAAGAAAGTACAGCTTACTTTGTAACAATTACAAATGCATTCAAATAAGCAATGGGATAAAAAAATTGTTAAAAATCTAAAGCATATTCCTAAAAATTTCTACTCTTTTATGCTTATGGTCAAAATCTTGAACATATTGGTTGAATTTCCACACCCTTACCATCTTCCTAAATAAACTAAATGAGTCTGGTTATTTTAGGCAATGAAAGTCTTACTTTGTCGTATATCGAATCCTGGGGGCTGCGTCAGGCCATCTATGATGAGTTTGAGGGTTTCCGGGGTGGCATCCACTTTCTTGGCGAGCTCCTCGATACAACTTGTGGTAACCTTGTTCTCCACAAATTGTTTTAACCCTGCACTGCCTATTTGGTCCACACTCCCACCCACAAGGGACAGAAATCTGGATAGAAACAATGTAAGACAAAAATTATAGTTGGGGGGTTTAATTAATCAGATTTATATTCAAGATTTTGCAACAAAGGATCACAAAAAGGTTTTTATTAAAAAAAAAAGCTTAATTATTTCTATTTACATAAATGTCACTTTTCAAGAAGAAAACCAATTGAGAATCTGACTTTGAGTTGGATCTGGTCAAAAGGTGAGCAGCATTAGCTGTTTCCACTGACCATTAAATCAAGTCCATTTCAATTACAACAACAATAAAAACTTAGAAGAAAAATGTGTACGTATCAGAAGGTTTCTAAAAGGGTGGCTTACATCTTCAAATGAAGATGGAGATTGTGCCTTTTAGTTGTTTTTTGATTTATTAGTTAAAAAGTTAACTTAAATGGCTAGTGCTCCTTCTTCACAATGAGCAACATTTCCCTCTTGGGACAATAAACTATATGGCAAAAAAACAATATAATGAAACTGAACATCTTTTATCTCATAGTCCTCCTGTAATCTAGGAAATATGATTGGATAATATAAATACTGATTCCTTTTAAGCTGTTTCCTCTAATATTTATTTAAATTTATGATTTATTTAAATGCCTTGTTGAGACTAAGTAAACAAACCTGAGTGTTTTTTATGCAAAGACAGCCTTTACTCTGCAGAATGTTGCTGTTATCATCATCTGTAAAAGCTTAGGTATGTTGTGTTCTCCGACTGGAAAAAAAATTGGATTTTTAAGTTTCCAACACTTGCAAATTATGGGATTCATGCTGAAAATTATAATATAATAAAATTCTGCTTTTTCTGAAGAAAACCTTTATTTTTAAGTTAGCGTGAGAGGATTGGTTCAGCCCTGGAATCAAAATCAAATCCACGGTCAAACAAGTCACTGCAGAGCTGACAAAATTGGGTCTTTTTCAGGCACAGAACATTTAATACCATAATAACTTTGAGTTTTAAGGCAGCAGAGCATTTTCCCCATGTGAACAATGTTGATTCTGACCAAAAGTAATTTTCTGCAGGGCTCCATATTAGGACCAAATTTGTTCGTACTGTATACAAATGATGTCTTTGAAGTAATAAAAAGTTAAAATTGTGTATTGTTTGCTGATGATACAAGTTTTTACTGCTCAGGTAAAGATTTGGATCAACTCCTGCATACAGTGGAGGAAAAATTAAAAGCAGTAAAACAATGGATTGACATTGACAAATTGTAACTTATTCTAAATAAAAAAATTATATAATTTTTGGAAATCAGAAAATCAAGGAACATTCCAAAATGTGAATGAATGATACAGAAATAGAAAGAGCAGGCCTATGTGGAACCAAATTCTTAGGTATTATTATTGATAGAAAATTAAGTTGGAAATCAAACATCAACATCTTAAGGACAAAAATACTCAAAACACTTGCTATAATGTTTAAGATGAAAACAGTTTTAAACCACAATTCACTTTACATACTCTAATGTTCTCTTGTTCTTTCACACCTCAGCTATTGTGTGGAAATATGGGGGAATAATAATCTTACTTCAAAAGAAAGCAGATAGAATTATCAATAAAGCTGATTATTTTTGATCATTATCTTCAACAAATACGCAAATACATGTATAAGGTACCCAATTGCATGCTTGCACAGGGTATCCAGAAGATGTTCACGCCAAGACATAGACAATATCTTTAAGAGGAACAAGCATATTTCAGAAAAGTACGATAAAAACAACTAAAAGAAGTATATGTATTTCAGTTAGGAGTAAATTTACGGAACGGCCTGGAATATGAATTAAATGGCTGTACCTCTATCAAAAGATTCAAAAACTTGTATAAATCCCAAATTATATACACATATAAAGTTATTGATATGATTATTTGTAAAACTGTTTAATATGTAATAATGAATGCTTAAAGTACTAATATAAGAAAAATAGACGAATAAATAAATACTTCCGTTAACTTGAAATTCTTGTGGTGATCCCACAATAAAGGATCAGATCTACAATAAAAGACAAAAATAACCCTTTACCTTATGAAAATATAGAAAAAAAAAACATTAAGGTCATCAGGGAAAACAAACTAAGAAAACAACTATTGCTTTTTTATTTTTTTTTCTCATCTCTACACTCAAAGCATTTTGAAAGTTTGACTTTTTTCTTCTTTTTTTTTCTTTGCTTGCAATAAGCAAGTATATGGAAATTAATTCTGACACAAGAAATGGAAAAGGGATAGCCTTTAATAAGGTTTACTTCTGTCTAAACCTTTTTGGTCGGTGGCATGCATTGTACTCTATTGAGACATATTTTTAAATATGTTCTGATGACCAAATTAAAACTGAAATGGATGCTGCATCGAATCGACAACAGAATGACAAAGTACAGACCTTAATCCCCCTAAAATGATGTGGCAACAGAACCATGTAAAAAGTTTTTTTTTAAAAGCTAAAAATGTTAGAAGGCATCAATCCTGAAAAGACCTGGTAACAAAAGGTATAATTTGTAATCAATGAAAACCCTTAGACATCTTGGAACCTCACTTTTAAGCAAAATAAGAAAGCATTGTGAGCTCTTGTGAGGTGACTGTAACTAGAGCAATACTTTATGGTCAGATATTTCCTCTCCTAAAAACTAGGAAGGGAAGCTGAAAAAAAAAAACATCATAAAAAAGACATTTTTTATTGACAGTAATAGACCCACCTTCAGGTTAAAAGGGGTTAAAGAGGGAGAGAGTTAGTAATCAACAGCTGCTGAGGTGCTTGCCATTTCAAGAACCACATTTTATTTATACTCTAGTAAATCAGGTGCATCCACAACAGGCTGTAAACGCCCTGACACCTTGTCTCCGGATACTGGCTCTGCTTTGCTAGGATTGGATATTACTCCTTTCAACCACACTTCTTTAACTTTATCCAACCAGGATGTGTCAGCGCATAATGTCTAGACAGTCGGTCAAAGTTACAGAGCTTGAAATATAAATCCAAACTAATTAGCTGCTCTGCTATTTAAACAGACATAGTGACAAAGTGCCCCTATATCCAAAGTAACACAAAGAAGTAATGGAAGAATGAGATAAGTGTGGCTGTGGGAGGATTGTGCAAACTGCGTATATTATTTACAGCGGACACCGGGCACAGCTGGTGATAGACGTGAATGCATGTGTTCATTTGTGGACCAGTTGGGTAGCGTCCGTGATGGATGTCGCTTGCTGGTAGACTGACGCCAAACAGACTCCGCAGCTGTCCGCCGCTTGATGGACAGAACAGGTGGACACACACATATATGTATACACAAAGTTGATTCATGCACAATGCCGCTCAGAAATGCTCAATTGGCAGGAGAAGGGACAGTTTCTATACAGAGTACAAAGGGTTCTATGAGCCACTAGTGAGCTGAGAGGCTCTGCCACTAAAATCAGTGAGCATTGGAGGGATTCGACATGAATCAATCTGTCAACATCACTAAGATACATAATTGAAAAATAGGGGCCGAGTAAAAAACAGAAATTTCTTAGCAGTGGAAAAAAAAAACACCTCTGGACTGAGCTGTGTCTAACATCGAGGTACACCCTGGTTTTTCTGCCTGAGCTTCTCATCTTTCCTGCCATATATCCCCCAGACTGACAGCGAAATGGTTTTGTCTTGATGGTTTAGCGGGTTAGGAGACATTCCATGAAGGACTCAGGGACTGGATCCAGGCAGGGACACATTGTTGAAATATATGCTTCAAACTCAGAAGGGCAAATTTATGTCTTGGTCAGATCATCAAAAGATCAGGGAAATTTATTTTATCAAATTTTATTTTTAAACAAAATGTTAGTTTATTGTTTAGTCAGCTCATTTTAGTTTCTATTTTCTGAAAATATATTTGAATAAACAATGACGCATTTTAGAGCCTCATACGTCTCTAAAGAAAAAAATTCTTTACATAGACATATTACCACCAGGTTTGTCTATTTAAGAATACACAGATAACTAGAAAGGGTAATAAATTGGCAAAACAACCCACAGGAAAAAGGTAAAAGTCAGATAAAACAACTAACTAAGGGGGTAGCTTAAATGGTCCCAAATAGACAAACAAACAAAAAAGTAAAAAATTTGGAGTAAGAATTAAGAAATTAAAGAAAGAGGCACTCATATCCCTTAATTTCTTCGTAGAAATATCATAAAAAATATAAAGAGAAAAAAGAAACAAAAGAGGCCGAACAGGCGCAGCAGGCCGATGTGTGTGGGGAAGGTCTGCTGGGACATCTGGCATAACCCTCTTTCAGGGATGTATTTAACTCCCACCTCTAGGAGAGCTTTTCTCAGATTCCAGTGGAAGGCTGGGGACATGGAGTCTATCTCGGTTGTTGATGCAGCCACCATAATGTAAGGTCTGCTTTGCCTTTTGTGGCAGCAAGCCCTGAATCCGGTGGTGAACAATGGCAGTAAGAGAGGCAGTCAAACTAAAGCAGTGCTATCGAACTTCCTCCTAAGGCAGCAAACAGGAACGGTGAAGCCAAGCGCTGCTGCTCGAGCAGATGTAGAGGCAACACTCAGGCCTGGGAGGAGTTTGGTGAAGCCAAGGAGAGAGGCCATCAGCTGGCCCACAAGCAGTCCGGCCCCCCTCAGTGCTTCCCTAACACTGTTATCTGCAGGGTGGGCAGCTGCTGACCTTGACTGAGGACATTACTGGATGATAGAAGTAATACTTTCAGGATCTCCTCAACACAGATGTCACGTTCCTCCTGGTGGAAGCAGAGACTGACTGTTCAGTGTTGGACGTGTTAATTACCCAGTCACCATCAGGGTGGTCAAAAAACTCCTCCATGGCAATTCCACTATGTCCATCGTGGTGCTCTGTGAAGGGTGTTCTGGGAGAATTGAGTCAGGGGGCCCATTATCAGGGACCATCCAGACTAAGTGGGAGTGGAGTTGGAGTGTGGTTTGCATTTCAGGCATTAAGCTGGATCTATTAAAAGTTAATTTTGGATCCCAGTAGGGCTGTTCTCTGTCACAAGTCCTTTTCATAACCTTCATGTACAGTATTTCTGGGTGCAGCCAAGGGACCGATGGGGTCTGATACAGAGACCAGTGGATTTTGTCTCTGCTTTTGTAGATGACATGTTTCTGCAGGCTCCCTCCAGCACAGACATAGAGAACCTACTGGGAGAGGAAAATGGTTGCCTAACCTGTTTAGGTTGGAGCAGAGTTCTGCAGAGTGAAATTGGATGAGTTCCATTAAGGTATCTTTGGGTGCAACTCATGAATGGTAGGAGAATGGAATGAAAGATAAGCGATTAATCAGTCGGTCCAGCATCACCGTCACTTGAAGAGGAGTCAGCTAAGATGGCTAACACATTTTTCTGGATCCCTCTCTTGGGAGGTGTTCTAGGCAAGTGCAATCAGCGAGAGTTACGCCAAATGCTAGCCTGAAATTGAAGGAGTTCCAGTAAGGTATCTTTGCCTGCAACTCATGAATGGGGGGAGAATGTAATGAAAGATAAGCAATTAACAAGTCGGTCTAGCATCATCGTCACTTGAAGAGGAGTCAGTTGAGATGGTTAACACATTTTTCTGGATCCCTCTCTTGGGAGGTGTTCTAGGCAAGTGCAATCAGCGAGAGTTACGCCAAATGCTAGCCTGAAATTGAAGGAGTTCCAGTAAGGTATCTTTGCCTGCAACTCATGAATGGGGGGAGAATGGAATGAAAGATAAGCGATTAACAAGTCGGTCTAGCATCATCGTCACTTGAAGAGGAGTCAGCTGAGATGGCTAACACATTTTTCTGGATCCCTCTCTTGG
>NW_015151309.1:60532-70840 GCF_000732505.1 Cyprinodon variegatus | reverse complement strand
TCTGAATGCCCCAAATCAGTAAGGACACTCGAGCTATGGGGAAAGTCAGCCTGTGACTGCTATAATAAGTGCTACCTGAACAGTGCCGGTAGGAAGGAGAGCACTGCCAGATCATTTGGCATAGGGACCTCCAGACAGTCCTAACTGCCATTAAGAGCTATACAGTTGCCAACAATCCTTTGCATGACAGGCCGTTTAGACACATTACACCTGTGCCAACATGTACTGTACTGTCATAAAAAAGTTGATAACATTTGACTGTGACATATAAAGATGTTCATATGTTTTAGGTTTTATTAGAAAAAGCTTTAAAGACTTGCTACATCTGTTTAACTTTTCTTTTTGAAGTTCTTTTGGATCTAATCCCATTTTGACCCATTTTTGTCCCATTTTCATTTACTGTATGTGTGTGCGTGTTTGGCTCGTAATGACGTCCTTAAGGATGAGAGCTGTCTGGATAAAGCACACCAGTCTGAAGCTCTTTTGATTCCATGAATAGTGTTCATGCTGTTGACCCTGCAAAATGGATAGCAGCAAAGAAAAGGAGGTAGGAGCTACAATTTCAGAAATTTGGGTCCAGCCTATGTCTCTGGCTAGCCTTGGAAGACCTCAGACTTCCTCCAGAGGAAGGCACTACCTGGTCCTAGATCACAATGAGTACAAATGCAGGTGCACATAAAGACTTTAATAAAGTATGGAAGGAGCAACTTCAGCATATTTTTACTTCATTAAAACTGAGAAAGTAGCCATCCAAGTAAGTACTCTAGAGTAAAAGCTGAGCTTGGTATGCAGACTACTCAAGTCAGAATAACTGATGTTGACATTTCATTTAATCTTGACCCCTTTTTTCCAGCTTTTTTATTGTCATTACATTGTCACGGGTACAGAGTAACGAAATTCACTCTGTATTTAACTCATCCCCTTGGGGAGCAGTGGGCTGACAGTGTGTGGCACCCAGGGAACTACATGAGCAGCCAAAATATGAAGATATGTGAACATTTTAGCATTTTGAAGATATAAAAAAACATGCACACAAATAAAAATCACAATTCTAAAATAAATTAGTGTAGAGGAAACATTTTTCCAAATCAAGTATTTGAAAAAAAACTTTACAAAACCAGTATTTACAGTAGGAGATGCACAAGTTAGTCTGTGTAAAGTATCTCCAGTGAAAATATCTGTTGTTAATTTTATATTCAAGTGACTTCAAACTGCTAAAGCACTCTTATTTGAAAAACAATATCAAATTCACAAACACAAATATTGATATGATTATCTGTGTCAAGCACATTTTTGGTTAAAGCAGCTTGTTTTCCATAATCATCTTTATCATAATGATCATCAACTTTATTCATAAAGTGCCATACCTGAAACAACATATTGAACATCAAAAGCAATAAATAATACAAGATAATAAAGTAAATATTGGCACATAATAAATAAAAAACAACAAAGCAATTCCAAAATCCACATAAAAAGTGGCAGATGATTTGTGGCTTCTGTGCATAAATTTGTACCCTGATTATTCATCTCCTTTTTCATTGCTGAATGTTAGTATTTAAGGAAGACTGGAACTCCAGCAGTTTGCAGGACTTTTAGCCTCATATTTATATAATTATTGCCAACTCAGTGAATGTAGTTTGTGTGTGCATGTGTGAACAAGAGTTTGGATTTGGTTAGGCAGTGTTGTAGATTTTATCCAGACCCAGAGCAACGACCCACTCTGTCTTGTGTTTGAGAAATGTTAGGCCAACACTGTTACTTATTGGAGGAAAATTAACCCAACTGGTGCCAGATAAACTAACTTAAATCTTCTACAAGAAAACTATTTAAAAATGTTATGAGAAAGGAAATCCTTAAACCCGATATTACTCGGAACAGCAACACTAGCAATCTAAAGAGAAAGCCTTCACTTCTTGTGGATACAAAGCATCATTTAGAAAAGAAAGGTCGACAAATTGTAACTGTGCGTTTGTGTTTCTGCCTTTTGCATGTGTGGGTATATGGTTTCAGAAAGGCGGCTGATGTGTGGGCTGTGAGCAGTAATGGAGGATCTAGTTCCCCTAATGCGATGAACATGATATTCCTTATAAACCATGAAGACACAACACACATGAATGCTTACACACAAGCACACAGCGCTCCTTCACAACCCTCCCTACAAACCTGCAGATTTTATCGGCCGTAGGTGAGGATGTGAATAGAAGAGCAAGAGATTTTAGTGATATAGTGGTTACATAATAAATGGAGGTTATCTGGTGCCAGGTCATTTAATCAGCTTCCAAGGATCCTACATATTTTTAAAGTCAAAATGACATGTTCCCAGACTTTAATTCAAACATTCTCTACCTAATATTAGGTAAAAAGAGTACTGAACTTGCTGATTATGTGCATACAAATTACTGACATGGTTGTTTTATTTTCTGCACGTCACACAAAACATGAAATTAACATAGTTCCAATTTGCTTCCATGTCTACAGGGTAAAAAAAATAAGGGGGCACATAAAATGTTTTCTATATGGCATCTGGACCAAATTTAATCTGTCCTACTACAAAATCTATAACTGTGTACGAAAGTCTGCCCTAAGCTCTAAATCCCTCAATCACTCTATAGAGCTGGGACTATATAGTGGACCTTTTAGTGAACTCAGTTATCTGACTGTTCGGTCAGATGATCACTACTTTTCGCTCCCTGTTGGACATGTAACTCCGCCTCCCTGCACGGTGCATCTGCCATCTTTTGTTACTTGTCGCTGTGTCGCTACCCAATTGTGGGTTTCTTCTTTTTCATCCACTAGATGTTAGGACACTCATCTAAAATGTTGTAACCACTATATAGTGCCCTATATAGTGAATAGGGCGGACAATTGGACACAGCCTAAGACTTTAAATGTTGAAACCAGTACTATCCTGCAGTATTGAGATATCATTTTAAGCACACCATGTGACCTTTGATGCCCTTAATATGTTTGTAAATATACAGATTTTAAAAAATAATAATAACAACTTCGGTGCTATTTGGCACCAAGACCAGGTATAGGAACCTGATGTCCAGTTTTAACGACTAAGCTGAAAGGAACCACTGACCTTAGAAGCAGTGAGATTAGAATTTTTTTAATTCTCTAATTATTTTTACCTCACAGCCCAACTGCTAAATCATAAATAGCATTAACTAGTGTAAGTTTGAGGGTACCTGGATTCAGTGGTGCAGTTGGGGGGTAGGGGTGATCCTCCCTATAAAAACACTGGCTCTTCAATCAACCCCTACAAGTGGTAAACTGCCAGTTTAACAACACCTTGCTTCTCCGACTACCAGTGAATGTGTCTACACAGTGATGGTGAGAAATGACTGTGTTTATACAGTATAAAATGTTTAATATACTAGTTTATGCCTGGAGTAACAAGAATTACAGTTCTGCCTATAAATTATCGTCACTTGAACTGTTATCCCAGTAACGTATAAAATGGTGAAGAGGTGTTAAATGTCGAGCTGCACCAGGTTACAATCAAGCTTGTGAGTTGAAGTAATTGTTTTATCCATTTCTGTTAGTTGAAACTCTGATTGCCTCTGTTATTTATGTTGCAGAGTCACAGGCATCCCTAAAGTCGGTCCCCGAGGGCCGCTGTCCTGCAAGGTTTTAGAGGTTTCCCTGCTCTAGCACAGCTGATTCACATTGATTGTTGATTAACAGACTTTTGCGGAACTGCAATAATCAGAATCAGCTCTGCTAAAGCAGAGAAACCTCTAAAACCTGCAGGACAGCGGCCCCTCGAGGACCAACTTTGGGGATGCCTGGTCTAATATGTTTGCTTTAAAACATATGTTAAACTGCTCAATGTATAGTTAAACCTTGCATATATGTAGTTGTCTTGCTGACTAGCTAGCTACACTTCTCAGAGAATCAATGTTTACATGCTTGCAGAAGTTTTGCACCATTGGCAGGTAAAGCGAGGTTTGCCATGATCTCATGGAGCCTTTAGATAATATGACAAAAAACCTTGATTGTCTGAAAGTCTGCTTGAAGCTGGCAGTTAGCGTTAATGTATGATCATCCATTCCTAACTAATGAAAGGTGAAGTAAGTTCAAGGTGAAAGGAAATAGCCAATTTGAGACAATCAAATAAATGAGCTCAGTAGGTGCTGCACAATATTTCAATAACATATTTTAAAATCTTAAAAACATTTTTGATATTTTATGTACTTTACAGTGAAAACAAATATTTAAATTTTTTTCATATTTGAGGGTTTTTATTTTATTTTGCTCAATATCAATATTGAAATTATATTGTGTCGGATGAAATTAAGAAATGTATCATGATATTGTCCAGGCTTAGATTCAGGCAGCAATTCAAAGACAGTGGAGAGCAGTTATACTTGTCTATGATGATCACGGTGGATTTGGTTATTGGCTTAGCAGTCAACCTGTTAGGTGATTTACAAGAGTTTGACTCCCTGTTAGGAACTGCAGGGAAGTTATTTTTCTTTGAATTTCCCCATAAAGGAACCACATTTAGGAGAGTTAGCTTAGCTTAAAATGCATTCTAAGGATCTTTTCAGCATTTTCATGTTCTTATTGCACCTCTACAATCAAAATGGTTTCTTTTTTAAAACCTGCAGTAGAGAGAGAAATAATCAGAATCAAAACAATATTAAACATATTCAGTTAGTTTAAGCTTAGGTTGTTATATTTTACTTGTCAAGTAGCTTCCAATCTAACAGTGTCTTTGTTTGTTTTTTTCATATTTGCAGAAATTGTGTGATTTTTCTTTGCTCTCTCACATTTTCAAGGTAAAAGATTTTTATTTTAATTCAGCAGGACATGGGCACCTCACAGAGCAAAGATAATAAACACCACTAGGGAAGAAAGAAAAACATTCAGAACATTCAGTAGAATGAAATATCTGTCAGCCAGAAAGACATCACAGAATAAAAAATTGTTTCAAAGCTCTAAACTTTGGGTAGGAAAAGAAATGTATATATAAAGCGCAGAAAATATGAAAAGAACATAAACTAAAAGGAACGACTGAAAAAAGTACTGAATACAGAAAGAAGCAGGACTTCTGGACATAACCCTAAAACACAACTTAACTAAAACAAAGCAAAGAAAAAAGGTTTTTGAAGCAACAGTTACAAATCTGCATGCATGTGCAAAGACATACATCATCCAACTCACGCACTGAGGCGTTTAAAGGTGCATCAACATGAGGGGAGTCATGCTTAGAGCCACTAGTGTCAGAACTTATGTAGACTAAACACAGTTGAGTGACTACAGCTGCAGGAGAAAGGGCTTCAACACCACAAAGACTCCCTCTCTCTTTTTCACACACACACACACACGCGCGCGCACAGCTTTCTGAGGCAGATGTTCAATGTGCTTTTGATAACAGCATCAGCAGCCCTAACAATCATTTCTCACACAAGGACACTCGCGGAAAAGCCAACGCCTCCTTCCATGTACGTATCCCATGTCTGCGTAAATCAAATCAGCGTCCTTCAACACTATAACCAGCACCATATGAGATGGTGTTAAAATCAGCTCCATCTTTGTCTGAACATGCTCGGCCAGTGGGGTTTGCTGCTGTACAAGTGTGGGTGTGTGTTTGTGTGGGCCTTACCTCTGTGCCACATGGTAGGACTCGGGGTGAATACAAGTTTGGTCCAGGGGGTTTAATGAGGTTGGTATGTCACAAGCAGCCTTTCCTTTGCTCTTCTTAGGTGCTGTTTTTTCTGCTACTGTTGTGGCACTCCCAGGCAAGGGTTTGGCACTGTTTGACAAAACACGAGAAATTCAAATGTTTTAAACACTCAGTGATTATTGATTATTATAATATTTATAAGTTTTGTTATTAATAGAAGTTTATTTGGATTGCTAACTGAAAACTAACATCTAACCTCAGCCTATTTCTGCCTTGTTCATTTCAGCCATAGATCTGCACATCTGAATTTCTCTTCAGCAAACTTCTCCGTAGGGCATCAACAACTGTTTTAATCTCCTGATGTTTTGCGCAGATCCCAGCCCTGCCTTGGCTGTGTTAAAAACTAAATGGTCCTCTTTATTTTTTCACATGAACCCAAATAATTATTTGAGCAGAAAACCACTAAATGCCAGAATACTTAGCTTGTAATCTAATGCTGTAGTTTCAGCCACTTTTATAAAGTAGACATTTTAGTGTGGACACTGGCTCCATTTTCACAAATCTATTTTCTGGGTATGACTTTTTTTTTTTTTTGGACAGTAATCTGCTCCATTTCAAATTTAACACAAATTAAGAGGCAATAAAACATCAACAGGCAAATTATGTATCTAATAAAAATAATAGAAAAGACATCATTTTTTTTTTTTTTTTTCTTACTAGAAGACTTATTTACAGCACAAATATGCTAAGTTGCAGTTATTTTTAGTGGTTTGATGATTATCTTGAAGCCGAATTCTATATCTATTTTGATCATTTTTAGTGAGGCAAAAGACACCTTAATGTAATAGAAATGTGTTAGATTTTCACTTTGTCATCTATGGGGATCTAAAGCAGGGTCTTCAATTCGACTCCTGGACTTTTTAAACGTGCCTCAGCTTTAACACACCTGAGTCAAATAATCAGGTCATTAGCAGGAGTCTGGAAAACTTGACAGCAGCGGTAGTTCAGCAATTATATTCAGCTGTGTGGAAGCGGAGACACAGAGAAGTTGCAGGACACCAGATCAAGGAATGAAACTGAGGAACCCAAATCTAGAGAGTTTTGTGGCATACATCATTTTACACAAACCTTTATATTTTGACTTGCTTTTTGCTTATTTGGTAATAATGTGTTTGCATTTGTGTTTTGTGGATGAACTTTAATTAAAACTATTATTCATAATATTACTCAATTCAATTCGAATATGAAAGTGAAAAAACAATGAACTTAAAGCAACAATAAACCAGATAGAGACAAAAAAAACCACATAAATATATTTAAAAAACATATTCTTTCTTTGTGCCAAGAAAACACTTAAGTTTTTTTTTGCATTTTGAAAACTACAATTTTTAGCCACTAGGGGCGCTAGAACTATAACTTACAGAAGGCATCCCCAAACTCGGTCCTCGAGGGCCGCTGTCCTGCAGGTTTTAGAGGTTTCCTTGCTCCAGCACAGCTGATTTTAATTGAAAGCTGATTAACAGGCTTTACAGGATTAGGTCCTCTGAAGACCACTGACAACACTGCACACACAGGCTGTTTCTCAATATGTGTACTTGTGTGTTCTGATGTGCTTGTGTACTTTTGAAACGTGGTCAGCCTCAGCCCTAGAACTGTTAACAACAGCAGACAGAGGACAGACAAAGTCCCCAGATGTTGTTCTCGTATCTCCCTCTTTACCGAGAATGCATCAGAGCAGACGTGTCGGTTCTTGAGATTGACAGGTGTCCCAGCATGCACTGCGGCAGCAGTAGCTTCCAATGGAGCCATGACAGAGCTCAGAGTATTAAGTTAAAAGTTCTCTTCTCTGTTGCGGTTGTTCAATAAAAGCACGTTTTAAGATCATTTGAGGTCAGAATATTATACTTTTAAATTTCATATGGCCCATTTACTGATTTAATGCGCAATTTAAAAAAACTGTCACTTTGGGTCTCTGAGCAAGACCCTTAACCCACACTGCTACCTGGGTGCCCCACGATGACAGCCCACTGCTCCTCAATGGTTAAATGCAGAGGTAAATTTCTCCAATGTGAGATCAATAAAGTTGAATTATCAATTATTATCAATGTGCTTTAGTCACAAAAATATAGAATGATGTAAACCCCAAATCCAACAAACACACATAATTATTGTAAAAAGAAAATGCGGTAAAAAAAAAAAAAAAAAAATGCTGCAGCCACAGAAAATTGATGGCAGCAAAATGGAAAAATGTTGGCCAAGGAACAACTTAAGCGGAAGTGTGCCAAACAAAGAGAGGGGATTAGACTACCAGGTCATAAGGGGCCAGGTTTGATGGCTGAATAATTGCTTCTTATTAAAACCAGATCTACACTGAAACTGACCAATAAGGTATCAGCTTCTAGAACGCTAAAACAAAAAACAACAAATAAAAACTTCCACATTACAGCCTTGCCTTTATTAAAAAGCATCTTATTCTGCTGGTAAAGATTCCAAATTCTCCAGAAAAAAAAAGTTCCCCGAAAGAAAAAAGATTGGACTAAAAATTTGATGGATAAAACTTTTTTTAATTAAAAAACTTCAAGTCCGGTTGCGGTTTTTAATCTTTAATTTGTATTTACCGCTATTTAAAACCTGTGAATTAAGCCAGTTATTAGATGTGATTTATAAATAAATTCATCCTAAGTGGAGCTCTAATTACCAAATAACATAAACATGCAGTTTTTATGAACACAGAATATTACAGAATTAAAATTCAATAAAGAAAACGTATTCTATTTAGGTTTCATGTTTTGACATCAGTGTTTTCTACCTGTTTAGAGTTTGCGGATTGATCCTAATGAAGCCAGCACACTGTTGGAAGCTCTTGGGTCCCATGCCTTTCACCAGTTTGAGTTGCTCTCTGTTGATGAACGGACCATTTTTCTCTCTCCACTCAGCAATGCTGCGAGCTCTGCCTGCGTTCAGCCCTGCTACATGCCTACAAAAGGAAACACCAAATTCACCAGACAAAAACCTTAGAAAACCAGTCCGTTTAAACAGCACTTTTTGGTGCTAATTACACTTCAGAACACTTTGAGTTGAATTTAAATACTAATGACACATAAGTGTACAGAGATGTAAACATGATGGGATTCATGACAATCATCTGACTTTTAAATGAGCTGCTGACACAATAAGTTCCCATTTGGTGATATCTAGTGTACCTATTTAATCTGTTATGGCTGAGGAAAAAAAGGATAGCAATCTGAAATGCAATTAGCTCGATCCTGTTAATGCCCACAGCGAGTCACCTCCCCTAAAACACATTGCTATGTCAACACTGCACATAATACCTCAGTCATCAACACCTATGTGAGCCAAATGGTAGCAGAAATGGAAAAAGCTCACTAGCAGAGTAGACAGGTAAACAGATGACCTGATGGCTCAGCTAATGTCCATGCCAGCTTCATTTATTACTAACTTTAAAAAATAGCCATATTTTTTCCTATACCTCTTCCTTCTTAGTATACGGCAGCAATACATATTGCTAATTTGTGTCCTGCAATGTTATACGACAGTTTTTCATGCAATTTTCCAATACTTGTGAATGTTTTTTCTCTCTTTTTTTTCTCATGTGCGCAGACCTGGCTAATCCTCTCAGTTGACATCAGTCGGCCCTGTTAAGTGGGGCCAGGATGTGAAGCATTAGTCTAAACAGAAAGCTGGCAGTCCGCCTGTGTGTGGGTGAGTGTGCATTAATCGCACGTCTGTTCATGAGTGTGAACGAAGTTTTGTCATGTTGTGACTGCAAAAGGAAAGTATGTTAGAAGATTGAGATGGACTATATCTCTATTTTACAAAATGCATGTGTTTGTGCATGAGTGAAAAGTGTGTGAAAATACACAGCCGCTGTGAAAAGGAATGTGTTGGCAGGCTGAGGTTTTATCAATATCATTTTTTTATCCTCATTACTAATATTTTAAAATAAAACCTCAGAGAAGTACTTTGCTGGCTTAAAATTCATTGTCGAAAGAATCAACAAGTCAGAGAGTTAGTTTACAGTTTAAGCAAAACATGCTAAGAAGGAAGTATGGGAAAAAAAAAAAAAGGTCTCCCCCTAATTTGAATACAGCAGGAAAAAAAATCCTTGGAACAGATTCAAATAAGATCCTTCGTACCGACAAAAAACTATAATAAATTGTGTAAGAATTTTATATAAGTCCTTATAATGTTTCAATAAAATCTTCTAAAGTTATAAAGCGATTAATAAGCATTACGTAACTTTGTGCAATGTGGGTAAACGTCGAGTTTCTGACGATGGAGTGTAGCATGACTGCACAGGGTGTGAGCTACCTCATTAGTGTCTCAGAGCAGATGTTGATGTCCACTCCAACAAAGCTCACACACTCCTGCACCACTCCATCCAGCGCTGCCTTCAGTGCTCCAGCTGACACATCGTGCTGAAAGAACACATTAGACATGAAGAAGGAGAGCTGAGGTACTACTGTCTAGTTTTCCTGCTGAAGCTGTATCCCCCCTCAAAAAGAAACCAAAAACAGAACAAATCTCATCACAATAAAGGCAAATATTTTTCAGTTTCAAACTGATTAATCATTGTTATTTTCATATTATAGGGATATTTAAACATCTATACATATATATATATATATATATATATATATATATATATA
>NW_015151309.1:33903-60520 GCF_000732505.1 Cyprinodon variegatus | reverse complement strand
ATATATATATATATATATATATATTTTCTTTTTTTTTTTCGGTAAGTGGGGGATCTCTGATTTCCACATTTTTTCCTACCCATTTATTAGCTGTAAGTCATATAATTTCCTCTTCTGTAAATAAATAAGGATTTCAGAGGATGTGTTTTTTTTTTTTTTCAGGAGTTCTTCATTTTATATTATGCAGATTAGTAATTCATTGTAATTGGCTATTTGTTAGAAAACATTTCTTATATTTCTTAACTGTAACTGACTCTGATGATGATCCTATATTTCGTGATACTTTGACGGATGAATAAATTAAAGACTAAAAAGCAACTTAATGCAGGGAAGTTTGTTTAAATTCAGACATTTCCTTACAATTAATGATGCAACTGTTAGGAGATCAATTAAAAAAAAAAATTTTGACACTGTAGCTTCAACACATCGCATATTCAACAGATTTAGAGGTTGGATAGGATGTTTATCTTTAATACCTGACATGATGCTCTTCCTGTTCAAGCTGCATGTGTTTGTTCCAATTTGTATAATTATTTGTTTGTTTATATGTAGAAGGTAATCACCAAAAACATTCCCTATATGTGTAAAAAAACTGATTGCCCATAAAGCATTTTCTGATTCAGAAAAGTCCAAGTTTTTTTTTTTAATTCTCAAAGAATCTGGGACTGAGACTAGCAAGCCCAAGGAGGAGTTAGATGGCGAAAAGGAGAACACATAAAAAAACAGCGAAAAAATTATCAGATTATTAAAAGTGTTGTTTTAGAGGAAGAAGACCCCAAGTAGGGAAAGAGAATGGAGTGTTTAATTTCAGCTTAACCCTTCAAAGCTGAGCTGACCACATTTAATACATTTATTTTCTTGAAAAAATTGATGTGTACAATCAGGCAAATGCAGATCCAATAAAATACATTATGAATTCCACAGAAATCCCTAATATATATACTGTATATATAAACTTCATAGGGATAATTTTCCGTTTAGCCGATATGCTCATATTTTTATGGTAAACCTCCAAATGGACCTTTTAGTCAGACTAAGAAAAATTAGAAAAAAAAATTAAAATATCTACCCAATCTTATAAGCAGCATTATTTGATGAAACCGGAAGTACCTAACTGTGGGACATGATGAGTATTCAAGAACTGCAGCTGGAGACTGATGCCTCAGCAGCTGCTTGGGGATTAGCTGACACTCTAAAGTGAACTCCTGTTGGGCTGTTGTATCTGTGTGTCACTGTTGCTGTGTTTACATGCAGGGGTTTGTGTGTCCTGCGTATAAATGTGCTGGAGAGCAGCATGAGATGGGGCCCGTAACATGATAGAGCCCTGAACAAACGCTGACTTGTAAACAGATAACAACAACACAAGTGTGGCCCTTCTCAGGCAGCAAAGGAAATGACAGACGAGGACAAATAGGGATTGTGGAACATGTGTAACTCCTTAGAGTGACGTCTGGTCTCAAGATTGTCTGTGATTCATTTATAGATCTAACTCATTAATTTTGTCAAGAGCCAGATATTTTTTCATAACAACGTATGTCCATGTCACAAACTAAAAGATAGGAGAGGCGTATGTTTCCTTTCATTGGATAAAATGCAAACAATACTATTAAATCTACCGCTTCACTTTAAACATTGCCTATTGTAAGTCATGTTTTTTGGCCCTGTTCCTAATGCAGACAAATGTGACCCAAATCAGATTATTTTGGCTTCAAACTTTTGAGAAGAAATGGGAATGTTCAGATTTGACCCAAATCTAATAAAGTCACATTTCAGCAACTTCAGAATGAGATCCAAAATCTGGCTTGTATTTGATCTTTGTGAATTTGACTACAAAAGGAAAACCAAGACAGATTTGACTTGAATGAATACTACATTGCTTTTCATTCAAAATGGTTCTTCAATCTTTTACAGACAGTGTCCTGCAGTCAGAGCAGTCATTAAGAAAGACCGAAGCTACGAAAGCAGAGCACAGTGCAGCAGCAGTGAGATGTTAGACCTTATTAAGCTATGAAACCTCTATTTTAGTTAGACTGGAAGGCTCATTTAGGAACCATTTGAATGGACGTAGGACGCAGCCATGAAAAGTTTGTGTACAACCCGGTAAATAGAGGGATTTGTAATGCTACACATTACCCAGCATGTGGGGATCTGCTCCAACTACAATGTCATACAAATAGCCTCAAAAGTATAGGATGATGTGACACTGGCGTGAATCTTTTCTTTGGAGATAAAAGTCAGTAATTACTTTTGCAAGTAATTTCAAAGCTCTCATGAAATATTTAAAAAAGCAGAAGCTAAAAAATATTTTTTACCTTTATAAATAAATATGATTGGTGCAAAGCAAAAAATCTTTTAAATAAGTTGCATAAAATAAATAATGTACTGAAATAATTATTGTTATACAATAAAAAAAAATATTGACTACAATAAAGAAGATCACACATATTGCCACAGGAGCCAAGGTAATGTTAAAAGAGACATTGTTTGAGTTGTCACTTTAAACCTACAAACTACCTCCTTTATCGACTCACAGTCTACTTAAAATAAATGTTGAGCTGCAGTAGCCGAAGGCATTTAGAAGATAGAAAATAAATCTTTTCAAACAAGGGAGAAGTCCCATAAAGGTAGAATGATTTATGACTTCCTGACGAGGACATTTAGACAAAAACCGTCACAACAATAAGAAATAATTGGGAGGATATTGGCTGAAATGTTACACCAAAAAAACTTTTCACACGAGAAATTTGAAGGAGAGAGCACAGCTGAGAGATTCCACCTTCTATAGTCACTGAATGAAACGGAATGATGGGAGGTTATCTAACTGCACAGAGCTGAAAATGCACCTCTGTACATACCTGAGATGAATTGCTGGCAGAGGTTTGTTAAAAATGTGGCCATACCCTAGTTCATATTCATTCGCTTTATGAGAAAGTTAAAGGAAACAGGAAGGAGAATAAACAGCAGCCTTCTAAGGTTTCTTTTCCAGTTAGAAGTAATGACCTGAACACTGATCTGATTATGCATATTATGTATGCATTGACTACAGTTACTTGCAGGACTTTCAATAGCCTCTATCTCATATCAGCACTTTGTAAATGTGACACCCTAAACAAACTATAAAATTAAACCTGCTCATTGCAGCTTCAAGAAGTGAGGTTGCTTTCTTCATCGGGTAATTGGAAGCTGACCAAAACTGACTGAACAGATAAACACAGAAAAACACTAAAGGAAAACCTTTAATTTTTTCCTTTAGCGTCCGAGGCTGCAGAGGATTTGACACCAGGGCAGAATTGCATCCTTAACATGAACCAACCTTGAAGACATGACAACAACCAATTTAAAACACACAACAAAAGAGATCAAGAAAAAAGAAAACTAAAAGATTTCAAAGCACGGACTAAAATTATTGGAAAACAAAAATAGAAGAAAAAAAAATATTTTCCTGAAAGCGATTTTACAACAATGAACTCTAATGTGAAATCTGTGCATCCTTGAACTGAATTTATCTATGTCTACATGCAAACGTATAACAGTGTTCATGGTGTATGACCTTTAGGGTGATTCTCTACATTTTTTATACCCAACTATTTGCTTTCAGATGTCTTTTTTTTTCTGTTTCTTTTTTCTTGAATTAAAGGCAAACAAAGTGGTCCTGAAATCGATAAGATAGATTAACAAAGTATTATTTGGGTCCACCTGTCAGAGCCTAAACCTCAAACTTATCCAGAACCAATGGACTGGATCCCTATGCGAAGGTCATGTTTGCATTGGCCCAAAAACGAGCTCAAGTCAGCTTACCAATACACTTCAACAAAGTGCTTCTGTCTGCACCACAAGTGTTAAAACTCTGCTGAGTTACCGCATGTCAATCAGAGACAGAGAAAGGGGCATGGAAGGTAAAAAAAAGAGGAGAGAAGGACAGAAAACCAAAATAAACTTTTCACTTTCTTTTTATTTCCATGAGAAGCTGAAAAACGTCAATGTCGTTTTTCTGTGGTGTGCTTCCTCACACGAGGCATGTATAAAACAACCACTTGCAGAGAAAAGAAACTTAAGAGGGGGACAAGGGGTGCAAAAGTAACTGCTATTAGTTGAGGTGTTGACTGGCAAAGATGGCAGAAGTTGTGAGTCTGACAGCTGACTAAAAAAACAATAAATCTTGTCACCAAGAGCTAACAAAGAAACTTTCTGGAGCCAGAACAACTGTATAAGCAAAGAGCCTAAAGGAAGTAATGATGGAGGTTTAACTGTAAAAATGATTTCAAACCTGAGGATCACATTTCATTAAAGGTCTTTCCATTGCATCCAACCCGGGGACATGAGGAATTTATTTCCTTGTATTGCAAATCAGTCTGCTTGAAGGGAAATACAGAAAGCTGGGTCCAGAAAGCATTAGTCAAACTTCGAACGTTATATCCTGAGAAGTCAGGTTCACTTTGAATGAGAGTTTTAAATTGAAATTCGAGGAGAGAGATATTTATAACTTTAAAAAAAAGCAGAATTTTTTTTCCTATCTCATACAAAACCAACCAAAATGTTCTATGAACAATAGATGCATATTATGGTTCTGATTATTTTTTTAAAAATGCATTGACATGTTATGTGAATTTTTACATTTAACATTTAATGAACAAAGTCTAATACCTTATTGGATTTGTAAACAGGCAAGACTGGGAGTTCCTTGGCAGCAAAACAATTAGAGATAATGAGCCCTCCATGGTCACGCTTTAAGATTTTCATGATGTGTTTGTAAAGTTCAGTTTTTGATATATTTGATACTTTGTATTACATTTAAGTCTTTGCTTTGCTCAAAGTCATCCTTAGTAAGTATTTCAGACGCCTTGCTATTCTGCAAAACTAAACTTTGCCATTCTGTCATTTTAAGAGATAACGGCAAACTGACTCTGCCAAATGAGGCATTTTATTTAGTATATTTTCAAAATTGTAGTCATGACTTTAACATTTGAGATCCCAAAGCTCCTTGCAAATATTTGGAGCACATTTTACTTTCCGGTTTTACTTTTTGTATTGCGTTCTATCAAATCCAAAGACCCTAAAGTGCTTCACACTACATACAAGTAGATTGCCATCTTCAGGCACTTTGACCACCAACAGCAGCAAATAGGATACTCCCACCATCCTTGACAAGCCCCTACTCCCTGAGCAACCATCACACACTTCTGACTGCATTATGAAAACTGTGATTTACATCAGAACAAAGCTAATATGGATGATGGCAAACTGTCATGCTATCAAAAAAATGGTTATTCCTGGTTATTCCTGTTATTCCTGCAAATCAATTAGAATTTGTGCAAATATAAAGATGTATAAACATAATTGGAATGCTTTCACTTAGTGTATCTGTGACATCGTACAGTGAAACTGCTTTGTCTCTATTCTTTAACAGAATTAACCTGAGAACAAATGACATGAAGAACAAGTTAACCTGCTCTCACAGGGGTTATCTGGCGTTCATGTTCTAGTTGAGTGACAACTTGCTTCGGGGCTGTGTGAAGTTCTTCAGAGAAGCACAACTGATACTATTTAAGGCATGTATGTCTGAAGACAAGGATGTTGTCTGTTGCTGCATGCATGCATGCGCACGTCTGGTCTATTGCTTTGCAGGAAGTTTGAAATACCGCCTTTAGGTATTGCTGATATGTGTTAGAAAAAACAAAACCATCGCATCCTTAGCAGATTTTTCGCCTGATAATTAATGAAAGGCATTTTACCACATACTGGCACAAACCTACCAAAACATGCAAACAAAAAATCCACATAAACAGACGGCCTTGTTTAAAGTAACTTACAGGATGAATATTACACATTAAAATACAACTTTACTACGGTAATACTAAATCATACCTAAAATATAAAAATAAAGTCTGTTTAAATCTGGTGGGCGGGCATTTTATTTTAACCAAGATTGAAAAGGCAAATAAATAAAATAAAATAAAAATCTGTACATTTTATCATGAAAGAAAAATAAAGAGCTAATTTTATCATTAGTAACAGAAAAACCAGTCTGGTAGGAAAACAGCTACTCCATGTATATTAGGTTCATGGTATCAATGTGTGTAAATTCATTGTAAAGCAACACGATTACCAGGCTCACTTAAATCAGACTGATAATAAAACATTTTCTGATCATGCTGAGACACATCACAAGGAAATAATTAAAATAATACCAGGATGCATTTGTGGGCCTCTGTAACTAATATTGATAGACCTTGTTAATTTTCCCACACTTCAGTAAGTCAAAGCAGGAACCATCAGTCATTTTAAGCCTCCACGTCTTTTTACTTCTGCTATGTCTGCTCCTGTCTCCCCTCCAGGCACTGCCATTCAAGACTAAATGATGGTATGCGCCCATACAGGGTGGAATCAGTGGCCTCGTTTCATGAGTGACATCATTCACGCAACTTAGATTTAAAAATTATAATAACATTTGGGCCCTGCGATGGACTGGCGACCTGTCCAGGGTGTAACCCACCTCTCGCCCGTAGCTGGATCAGCACCTCTCATGACCCTAGTAGGGATAAAGGAGAAGGAAAATGGATGGATGGAATAATATTTGGTACAATTGGGCCATGGATATCGAGAAGGAAAAGGTGTTTTGTTACGGATTTGATAAAATTTTGAAGTAAATTTGTAAACGTCATACAGAAAAGCCCTGTTTTTTTTTTCCAAACTTCAGTGACTTATCAAGACCCCAGACTTGTTGATTGCAGTCAAATTATAGATAGTTTGAGTCAAGTTTTCTCTTTCTTTTTTCTTTCACATCTCATGCTCCTACCAGAGGCGTATTCCAGTAATTATGTTGGATAACCATCATTTCAAAAGCCTAATTGATTATCCTCATGCAGCTAGATGAACCTAATTTCACTTAAAACAAAAGTATTTATCTGGATCCTATTTAAAATGATCATATTGGAAGAATGGTTTACATTTTTTCAATCTAATTCAATCTTTCCACCTTTTTTTAATGTATGCACTTCTACAAACTTGCCTAGTTTTTGTTTCAAGTTTCACTAATTAGTATTACAAATGTCTGTGACAAAATATCAGTTTGTATGTTATCTTATCTTATTACATTAACCTTACTCAAATCTTATTTAAAACTTTTATATAAATAAATCTGTCATGCTTTTGATTCCCTTTAGTTTAAGATTTAAAATGCCTGGATTGATCAGCAATGAAGATCAGCTATTAAGTTCTCAAAACAGTGACTCATCAGGACAAAAATAAATAAAAAAAAGTTTTAAGCCTATAAGAAAAGACTGACAGTTTCTCTAATATCCGGCTGGTGGGTAATGTTTTCTTACACAGCAGTGTTTGCCTCTGTGTGTGTTTCTCAGTAGCAATTAGTTCCACCGCTGTAGGGATTGCCCAACTGTTAACCAAGCAGAGCAACCACAAGAAACAGGTGACAAAGTTGTTTAAAGAGCTACTCTATTCATCAAAATACAGGGAAAAAATTATTGTTTTAAATGTGACAGTTTAACTGTCCTACTTGTTAACCAGTCTATAAATGCATTGTTCTCTAAAAATGAATATTAAGGAGATTTAAACATGCCATATAAGACCTTTTATACCCAGTGAGACCTTTAAACCAGGAGTGTTGCAGTGCAAATAATGTTCCCACACCAATACTTACACCCAATCTGAATTTAATGGGCTTCACTTTTTTAGCCCGTGCTCATTTCCGCCTTTCTCTCAGAGCTGTCACTCACTCGCTCAGCAGAGTTAAGGAGAAAGGGAGCGCATGCTGTGCCAGCTGTCTAGAGTTACATCTGCCCTTATGCTTTCAGGGTCTAGGAGAAATAAACTTTAAGAAACCTCAAAACGGCACGAATCGCCAAAATGAAAACGTAGGCATGGACTCTTTTTTTTTTTTTTTCATGATCATGCAAAAAACAGAGACTTGTATACCCCACATGCATTTCAGTGCATAGAATCTTACCAGCTAATTATGAGAAGAAACGCAGAGGGAAATGAGCAAAAGCGAGAGTGGTTCTGTGGGAGCTCACATGCAGGTTAAAGTGATGTCCCATCTTATATCTGTCAGCACCAGGGGTTTATTTACTCTGTTATATTATCATTTGTTGACCCAGTCACATGATCTGAGAGCGAAAAGTGCAGAACTGTGGGCACCCAAGAGAGCCCGGCAGAACGTGATGAGAGACGAGGGCCTGTGACCTAACACTGTGGCCAACACACACATGCACACAAGCAGCTGCACAACCTGACCTGCTCCTTTCACTCTCAAATGTCTGTCTTAGCTTTTTCCGCTCCTTCCTGTACCTTTGACATTTGTCCCCATCTGCTGTCTTTTCTAAGCCCTCGATTCTATTTTCTCTTGTGACTGGCTTTCCACTGGTGATCTTTCTAAGACCAACACATAACAAATATAGAGCTGCACCAAGCCATCCTTTTTTTTTTTGAGGAGCATCATTTTTTTCTTAAGATCTGACCAGCCAATTATGGTCCTGACAATTCAGGTCATTCTAAGGATTATTTTAAATAAAAAGGATTACCTGTATAACACCTTAAAGCAAATATCCTTTATTTACCCTTATCCAATTTTCAAAAACAATAACAATCTGAAAAAACAAATTTGTATTTTACAGTTTCATAATTGATCCTTCACTCTCCCTTTTTTTAACCAGAAACCCAGTGTTTTCATCCATAAAAGACCTCTGCTCTCACTCTGCCTTGCAGCAAAAAAAACCTCCTCTCTCGCATCATAGCTCAATGATTAAATTAGCTTCACATCCTCAATAACAGGAATTAAAGACATTTAACATGTAACCTACTGAAGAAGAAAATGCTTTAAGCCAAATATCTCCCTGTTGGACCTCTTAGCTTGATATCAAATACATTTTCTTAGATTAAACCTTTTATAGATGGTGTCATTTGTCATTTTAATGTTGAAATAATATATTGTTTTAAGCTGGAAGGTGGATTATTGAATGATTACATTTTTTCTCTTTTATTTGCACACTTTTGTATATGTTTTTTCAGCTGCTACTTAATTCAAATGGAGAACGGCAATAAATTATCACAAACAACAAAATAAGTGTTGTTTTAAGCTGATAAAACTCTAGAACACCAAATGATAAACAAAAACAAAGATTCTTCCATGTTTAATGGCTGAACCAGTTACTTTTTCGTTTAGAAATCTAACCTGATTAAAACGTTTTACAAAAGCAGAACCTGCAACAAATATACAAGCCACTGACTTTTAACAACAGAAAAACATGCTGATAAGATGTAAATAAGCATAAACAGAAGGTAGGTCTAATCTGTTCTAAAAATGGTTAACATTCAAAATAAAAGAAATAAAAAAGCGTACCTGATAGGTTCCAATGCCAATGTGTTTGGGATCGATCTTCACCAGCTCAGCTAGTGGATCCTGCACACGTCTTCCTATAGACACTAAATAAAACATCACACACACAAAGATACATTCAGAAATTAATCAGGTTTTTTTTTTTTTTTTTTTATGAACTTGCAACATGACTTAATTACCGAATATGCAAAACCGCATTATTTCTAATTACTGAATATGGTAATTATCTGCATAATAGAGAGCCTCCCTGAAGGCAGGCCCAACCTCATTGTGATTCCTCCACCCCCGATAATAATAATTAAAGCTGCTGTTTAGGAAGAGCCTCTGCACTTGTCATTTAGCATCCTGATGGACGGTGAAGCCATGAACCCTTAAACCACTAATTTACACAATCCAGAGCTTGTTGGCCCATAATGAAATGTAGCACACAAATGCTCACAGTCTGCATCAATGAAAGCGGCTTTTAAAGCATCATCTTGCAACTGAAAATAAAGAGTTTTTCTTTTTTTTGTTTTGTTATGTTTATGCTGTAAAGGATGAGATATAAATGAATAAAGGAATAAAATGGCTTAAATCTAAATTTACATAACAGCACCAGCGGACAATGGGATGGGTTGTAGAATATCTGTTCCTTTTTTTGTCTTTTTTAATGAGAAAATATGTTGTACAGTTTGTATCGTGTAAAAAATTTAAAGCCTTTAAGTGAAAACTGAGTTATTCAAGGCGGAGTTATTGTAATCTGTAAACAAAATAAAAAGAAGCAACGCTCCCAAATTTAGAACTGAAAACACGTTGCTCCCAATTGAACAAACGATATGGTTTGTTCTTTCTGTGGTCCCTGTTTTGTAGCGCTTGGCTGCATTTTAAATGACGGCACTAAAGTACGTGTTTGAACTTCCAAGATCTGCATGAGTGTAATTCAGCATGAGATGTGTCCGATTCGTATCTCAGGGGCGGAAAAGATGAAGAGAAAGAGGAGGATGAGATGCAGTGGAGGGAGTATATCTGGAATCAATGGCTCTTCTCTCTCTTCTGGCTGCTGCAAGAGGCTGCTGCCTGAGATAATATTTAGACAGGGATGAAGTTTCAACCCTAACCTTGCTCAGTGCAACAGCAGTATTCTCCAAATACACTTTCCATCTATCCTGTTTCCCCCCCGACTCTCCGCCCATTTCTATCTGTAAGGAGTTGATTTGGAAATGGAGAGGGGTAAAACTCCCCAACATTTATTAAAGGTTCATGAGCCAACGTCCAGCGCAGATGACAACCCTCATCAGACACACTGCAGACTGGAGATAGAGAGACATGCGTTATTTTCTAGTCTTTTTTTGTTGAAGTTTTCACCAAACTGAAATTATTTGAGCTTTTGAGGGAATGCAGGATGGTTTCTGTTTCACGCATTTGACCAAAAATAAACAGAAATCTTTGAAAAAATGTAAGGGCAAAAGTATAAAAAGATGAAGCCACCACTAGGTGTCTCTGATCTCAACAATTAATAGCTTTAAGAGAAGTGAAGGACAAGCAAAAATGAAATGGATTAGCACTTGTTTTAGACTTTCATTTGTGAAGCATATATCTTTTGACTTTTCTAAATGATATAAATGCGACCACAGAAATTTAGTAAAGATTAATGACTGGCTTGATTTATGCCTGTTAAAGAGGAAGTCTGCTAGAAACATTTGTTCTCCAAAGTTCAGAGTTTGGGTCATTTTAAGATAACACACTGCTTATTCTCTTTCATTATGCTGCAAACCACAATGTGCAATAAACCAACTGAGCCAAAATATCCCTTTAATGAGTCAGACGGCGTGGTGAAAACATAATGAACTTTGGCAGACTACAATGCAAATTACAGTTTATTATGAAGTTCAGATATTAACAGTTTAGCTATTCATTTGGGAGGTGGAATTCTATCCCTCGTTATGGGACCCCTAATCTCCAACCACTGTCCAGATTTAGACTCAGATGAGGTCTTATCAAGATGATTGATTGTGTTTGAAAATGTTTTAACATTGTATCTTTTAATGCTTTTATAATAGTTAGTTTAGTAGAAGCTGGTTTTCAAGACCTAATGATACTCTTGCTGATATGGCTGGAGGGCAGAGCTATCCTCTCTAAATAGAGCAGTAAATCATCAGAGAAGTATATAAAGGTAGGGCCAAACTAAAAACTTTTTTTTTTTTTTAATGAGACTTTGCAAGGCTTCTTCTAGAGATAAGAAGATACAAAAGGGGACTTTCTTGTTTTTTTTCCCTTTCTATTGAGAATCTAAAAATTGTGTGTGTCATAAGTAAATCATACATGCATCTTAACTTAGAGCACAGAATAGTGTATTAAAATATAATTGACAGATTTATAAACCAATTAACTACCCAGCAGTGTGATTCATTCTGAGTTAGTTTTTTTTTTTTATTAACTTACCGAAAATACAGAGTGCAGCTATGTCTGTATGTGGCAAAACATCATATCTGATGTTTCTACATTACTGACAGCTTTGTTTTGGGTTTAAATCTAGCTGGTTGCAAGAAAAAAAGTTGATGAGTAACCATTTAAAGTATCTTAACTTTAGGAAATTGGTATTGAGCAATTGATCAATTGATACAAATCTTGCTCAAACAGTGATTTGTAAACATGTTTTATTGAGAAAGGTAGGGAAATATATATAAATAAACCCTTTTCTTTGGTCTTTGAATAATAACAACAAAGTTTGAAACACTCCCCATACTTTGGTGAAAAAGTGAGGACAGGCTAGGACTTGGACTAAAATTCAACCTATCCTCCGACGTAACAAACATTTATCAAACCATCTCAGTGCATCTCAGTGTTTAATTACTAAATATACTATCTCATTGTGTGACCAGTCTGTTTCCCTCCAGCGTTTTTGTTGTTTGTTTATTTTTTTGGCTTGTTTTTTTCCCTGCCTGTTCTGCTTGAAATATCTGAACAAAGATTCTTGGAAGGACAAAAAGTTCCACAGTACTTCCATAAAAAAAAAAGAAAAGATAAATCCCAAAAGAAAGTTTTATATATATTTGGATGATGATTTAGAAATGACCCAACAAAAAAATGTACATTATAAAATCATTAAATTCATAATCTAGAGTCTGTTAAGATATGAAGTTTAGGAGTTTTATGGTTTTTTTTTAAATATAATATGAATTATCCCAAATGTAACAAAAAAACAAAAAAACGAAAAAAAAAAAAAAGTTTAACTTTTCTAATTTTGTTATTATTGGTTATTTAACTTTTTTTTGCTCCTGGTTATTATTTCAAAGAGAAGTATAGATATGTTTTTAAAATATATTAAAATATGGTTCTTAACTTGTGAATACACTTCTATGTGTTTAAAAATATATATATACATATTAAGCAATTTTTCTAATTGTTACAAATAATAATGCTTTGCTAAATAATACTGATTATAAGACTAGCAAGTGTTGCTAATTGGACACAGAGGCAACCTGCTGTGTAGGAATTACAGCAATCCAACCTGGCTGTATGATTTACCTGCACTCCTAAGATTTGGGTCCAAGTCTGGCATCTCTTTGACCGCCTCAGGACTCACACTGTAGATGGACGCTCCTGCCTCATTGGTTATACTGTTTTAAGGATTCAAGGGAAAAATATTAGAAGAGATTAGATTAGGAATGAAATGGATGCAGAAACATATCAGACAGGTCAGCCAGAGAAGATGCGACGTATGACAGTAATTAACTCAAGAGGTTGTGAGAGTTCACACACAAAAATGCAGGCAGGTATTTATGCTTTACAGGTAAGTACAATGCTGGCACATGTTGAAGAAAATTACTACTGCCCTGCACTTTGACAACTTGACAACTTATCAAACTGGTTCTACGTTTGACTTAAGCTGCCCCTTTGTGCTCGTGACTGACATTATGGCCGAAATAGCAACGTGACAAGTAGTCTCAAAGTTAACATTAAAATTATAGCCTTTCAAAAGCTTTTAATCATTTGGACACAAGGCTGCATTAAGGAGAAGAAAAAAACTAAAGCAACATGCAGCTACAACACCTTTCTGGCCCATGGTATACTTAAAAAGGTCAGAACAGGTAATTTGGTGATTCAGATGGCTGATTGGGATAATCTAGGCACAGCATGCGTCACTGTTGTGTGAGAATAAATCATTCACATTACATACTTAAATCGCTGGAGTAAAACTCCCTTCCCGCTCACATGATTGATTATTAATAAAAAACCTCCATAATGCATTGTTCATAATTTAGGCACCACATGAAGCAATGTACATGACACTACTGCCATCTAGAGCTCACAGCCATGCACTGCGATTACTGAAGATCTCAAATCTTTTATTAGTTGAGCCTCACAAAGACCTTCTGTGACTGCCTCAGTGTGGTGACACTGGAGAAAGTCTGACCAAAGCAGGATGCAATGACTCCTGGTCTTTAAAAACATCTGTACATTAAAAAAATATCTATTATAAAAAAAAGACTAATTTATATTAGGATGGGGGACACTTGTGTAAAATAATTACAACTTCAAACAGTTTTTGTAAACATATGAAGAAACCAATAATAAAGCAAAATTCTCCTTAATTTTCTTAGGAATGCCACTCAGATTTGCAAGAGTAAATTTGTAGATTTCATGCACTGATTGTACATACAAAGAAAATAATCCAAATGTTATTCAAAGCTTCTCTACATGTTAATTGTTTTATTGTTGCATGACGATGGAAATTATTCAAGAGATAAACTCTAAACTGAATTTTTTTTGCATATCAGGCATGTTTGGGTTTATTATTCAGTTTTAATTCAGTGTGCTGATGGCTAACAGTGTGAGTGAGTTCTTATATTGTTTATAAACCAACCCAAACAAAACAAAGGTCATAATTTGTACCAGACTATCTCAAAACAAAACAAACTTTGATGTTTGGCTTTTTTTTTCAGTTGTTACAGAGGTTACTGACAAAAGTTTTAAAAAAAATTTATGTGATAAAAAAAATTATTTGGTACTGTTGTGTAGAACCTAATTGAAAGGGGTCAGTGGTGACTCCGATATTATAGAAAGTATAATAATTTATTTGGTTTGTAATTAAGACTTTTTTAACTGCGTAGATCAGGCTGGTTAATATATGATTTAAAAGCTAGAGGTCCTAATTTCTGATTTTACAGCAGATGCATTTTTTTCTGAGCCATTTTACTGTTCAGCTCCCTTCACAAATATTTTAATGCTAAAAAACAGAAAATACAATTCAATTATTTATTTGCTTTGTGTAAACATTTACAGAAGCAGAAATTAGGTAAAAATCCTGCAAATGAAAAACAAGAGCTTAATTTTTTTAAGCCCAGAGGGTTTGAGAACCAGTTTTCCTCTGAAATTATAGAACCAAATAAATCAATAATTGCTCTACAATGACTAGGTCTTAATGCCAACATATGGTACCTGTATCAAGGTAACAAATTTAATATTTCTTCCAGACAAGGCAATTTTGCAGACGTTATTATGACTACATTTTTGTGATAGATAAATAAAGCTTATCGTTTTTGGCCTGAACAAAGCCTGCTGTGGGGGGGCCCTCCAGGCCTAAGGGGCAGCAACAGCAAAGCCAACATAAATACAGGAAGTTGCTTTTATTTTATCTTACTTAGTAGCTTGTTAGAGAGTAATAATATTTTTTATTTAAACTACAGCTATCATTTCAAAGGTTTATTCATTTAAGATAAAAAAAAATTATCAGCTATTTAAACTGAGACATAAGGATCTAATATAGCGTATGTTTTAATTATAATTTTATATCAATATTACACTTTAAATATGTTAAATTCCACCTAATAAATGTATATAACAAATTATGTATATAAATTAGATACTTATAGAGGCTATATATGTTGCTGTATATCTTTGTATTATTGATCTACATAACAAAGGAGACATTTGTGAAGAACTTCACCGTCTAAAAAATATTAAAATGATACAGGTTTCTCCCTCTAAACTACGGTGTTTTTCTTCCATAACCAATTAGAAAGGGCAGCGGGACAAAAAAGTCTCCGATACGGTGCTGATACTGGTAACACACAGCAGAACCCATCACATTATATGGTCCTGCCTCTTTCAGATAAGAGGAGAACTGGGGAGCTTCTTCAGGGCAAACGGACAAGACACCAGGGTCAATAACACCTCACTCACGTCCGAAAGCCGAGACATGTCCAGAAATCACACACACACATCAAAGCTACACCGGAGGCTCGGATTGTGCCACAACAACCTTGCCTATAATGAGCATGTTGTTAACGAGGAGTGGCAGAGGCCTTCTGATGAGACTCATATTTAAATGAACTTGTCTTCCCCCACCTCCTATCCTTCCTCTTCTCTATTAATCTCATCATATGCCCCCCATATTTACCCCTGTTCTTTTGGTCAGCTTCCAGTCTTTGTGCTGACAGCTGACATATCGCCGTGATGACGCTGCTAACAAGCACTGGCACCTGACCTTCAAGGAGGTCAAAGACATGCTGGTCATTAACATGACACGCTCTGACTCGCATACATACTGCAAACCAACATGCAGAAAAGGAAAAATATTTAGATCTTCATCCCAATATTAAAGAATATGATTACTTGTATAGGAGCAAACGAACGCATGGTGAACAAAAGTAAAAGCCAGTTATGGGATAAAAGTAATGAAATAAGACAAAACACATATTGAGGAATAATTAAAGAAAAGGAGTGGGACACCCAAGGAGCCTCATTAAATCTGTATTCATTAAGGCTGGTGCTGGGGCATCTCAGTAACAGCAGTGTCATAGATACAGCTGTGAGCCTTCTCTGCCACAGCGTCCATGACTGTCGCCACACTAAGGGGATTGCCCTGGCAGACAGCAGAAGGTCGACAGTGGTTGGATGACCGATGTGTGGACGGATACAAAGTCATAGCTTGCCTCTTGGTGTAAAGCGATGACTTCTGGCCATTTAGGGTTATCATTTATTCGCGCTTATGTTTGCTCTCTTAATTGCAGGGACAAACAAACACGTCTGCCTTAAGCAAAGTCCCTTCCCAGGGCAAAGTCACAAACCGGTTGCCCTTTCTCCTACCCCGTACTGGATAAATTGGAGACAGACCCTTGAGCTTGACACTCAAACACGGACACATAATGACTGCCTCCTTTGCTACCCCTAAAGAAAGGAAACAGTGAAGGAGATGGATACACATTTTGATATCTCATAAAAGCCTTCAGGGACATGCGGCATGAGTGTAAATTCAAAATGGCTTCAACAAATCAGCAAGGAAATAATGCCGCCAATAATATCTCTAGCAAACCCAAAATGCTTAAAATAGCATTAAAAGTAAAATGTACTGCAAGAAAACAAGGTACGGTAACGTGTGTCTCTTAGATTTAGACTGCTGGAGGATATATTGACCAATTTCTCTGATTTTCATCACCTTCAATAGCTTTTATTTACTTTCTTACTTATTCAGTTGCAACATATGTCTGAGTTGCCATATTAATCCTCTTACCATCTTAGTACACGTGTTACAACTCCTCAAAACTGGATCTCTTATTGTTGGATTGTGTAAAAAAAAAGATTTAGTATGGTTTCATATTCATATATATGGATGCGAATTGGACAAGTTTGTCTCATAAAGTGATTAAATTAAAGTGTTTGAATGTGTGCAAAATAAATGAGCTGAACTGAATAACTTAAATTTAACTTGTTTAAAATCCTAAAATCTAGAGGAAAACTAAAAGTAAGATGGAACTCATGTACTCACAACCGTAGAGTTTTTCTCTAGTTAAAGTCACACGTTTTGACCTTGCTTTACCTTTTAAAACACATGTTTTTAATGTCCTGATGTGCAGTTGCTTCCTGACATCTGGCTACTGCTCAAAATCATCAGTCCACAAATTAATTTTGCCGTAGTTTGGCCACATAGACTTTATTTGGTGCGTCTTTTTAGTATCAGGTCAGACTCCCTCTCCTGAACTGCTTTAATGATCCATGACATGAATTAAAGGGACAGAGTCATCTTGTAAGCCTATACAAACTAAGGTTTATACATTGAGCATCCGTCCTGACAGTGTGTAGAGTTTTTGGGTTAAAATATAATTCCAGCACCGGTCCTAATGAGCTAAGATTGATAGAAAAGGGGCCATCTGCTGCATTTATTAGAAAGCCAGATTGCGACAACTGACACAGCTACTTCAGTCTGACTTTCCTGCAATGCCTTGCATTAAAGCAACAGCTTGCCGTCATTGAGGACCAACCAATATTAATAGATAAAAGGATTTATATCAACTCTAGGATCTAGTGAATCTTTCCCAAGGGCCTCCAACCACAACATCACAAAAAGTGTCAAGGTAAGAATCAAGGCAAGAAATATCTCAATCAAATTAATATGAAAAAAGTCACAATTTAAAAGATTTTCATTGAATTAAAAGCAATCAAATTCTATTTCTCGACAAATGCACAGTGGATGAGGCCTGAATTGAATCTAATCTTAAGTAGTCTTCTGGGTTCTGGCAGACAGAAAAATACCCATCACATTCTATTTTTTCAGTTATTCAATATATATATTGATAGAGTCATTATTTACTTTGACTGCAGGGACAAATAATTCACTATTAATAAATTATATTTATCCTGCACATCCATCAACTTTGCAGCAACATCTAAAAGCCTCTGAAACATCAGTGAACATCAATGTTCATACTGTATTTTGAGCAATTTGGGTTTATATCCAATATTGCTAAAACTAATATTGCTGCCACTCTGGGTCCCAGAGCAAAGACCCTTAACCACACTGCTCCCCGGGTGCCGTACAATGGCAGCCCACTGCTCCCCAAGGGGATGGGTTAAAGGCACAGAGTCAATTTCGTTGCTCTGTACTTGTGTCAGTGTAACGGCAATAAAACGCTGGGGGGGGGAAATATCTCTCTTAAAATAATATTGCTCTTTTATTTCACTGGATCTTGGATATTTCTTCATTATTTTCACATCTTCACATTCAGGTGCTAACTTGTGTATCCCCATTGCTTCCTTGCTCACCCATAATGCACTTGGGCATTCTCATACCTCCTGGCATAAAGTGTTGTTATTGTGTATATACACAGAAGGGCTTAATTCAAACTTCAAACTGGAGATGGCTTCTGGTGTATTAATGTAAAAAGTCACACAGTGTGACTATGCCCCTTTATCCAACATGTTTAAAACATTACACACAGGTTTGGATCCATATTGGCATGACAGCAACAAACAGACAAAACAAGAGTAACTCAACACACATTGAAGCTCTCATCCAGTTCCTGCAGGTTCATCAGTTGCATGTCTGTGATTAGATCCCATTCAACTATATACTGTGATCTATTGGAAATAGATTTGGTAACTGTAAAGGCATCTGGAGTTCAAGTAATAACCAATATCTTGGAACCACTTTAGGATGATTTGAGTTTTGTCATCTGATGAGGTATTCTGTGATAAATGGACATCAAGAGGTTAGACTGTGAGGCTGTAGTTCAGGATTAGGAGTAGCGGTCTTAGTATTTGGAAATATGGGTTTCAATACAAGCTTCCTCACATGTTAATGTTAATTTTATTTCATAGGTTGAATCACCCTAACTAACCCTTGCAAGTAGGAGCTGTAGCTTGCTCGCCATGTTTTCTGCATGCGGTTACAGATGTACTCAGGTGCGCAGACATGTCAGGCATAAACCAAGCTTAACAGGATAGATAGAAACAGCAACAAGTCTGGTAGACTTTGGCCTTTATAGAATGACCCAAACATATATCAACAAAACCTTGATCCAAGGCAGGATGGATTCACGTTTTCATTTGTTTACATCTATCCTGAATGTCCAAAAAGAAGATAAATTTTCTTACAGAACTGTTTCATGATTGGACCTGCTATACAGTATTGAGCATGCCTTGGTTGTAATGAGGGGTTAGTGTTTCATCTCATATCACTCTACCCATTCTATTCCTCCTATTTTTAATACTGCAGCTCTGTTTAAAATTCAGCAAGTAGATCCTTAAATGTACTTGTTTGCTGCCATGTGATTGGCTGATTTGCCATTGGTGTAAAGTAGCTAATGATATAAGAGCACATGTACCCAATGAAACGGCTTGGGAGATTATGGCCAGAATTGGAACTGGGGCACTTTGTAGATGAAAGGTATAATTTCACAATTATTGCAGCTTCTTAAACTTTAAGTTTAATTCTATTTATTTTCATTGGAAAAACAAAACTACAGAGTAACTTTATCAAGGATTTGACAACAATTTTTTAAAGAAATTTTAAAAACTGTATTAAAAACACAGAAAACAGTTTTTGGTAAGTATTCAAATGATGTATTATTATCATTAAATTCATATTTGTATGTCTTTTTTCTTTTTGTTTCTGTCAATATATTTGAACAAACTTCTATCCCAAATTAAAATAGAGCAGAAAAAACAAGCTAAACTGATTAAAAGAGCTCTGGTTCCAACATTTTGAAACTCCTGCTCACCAACATTATCAGTCTGTGTTCAAAATTCTTGTATGGCATTATGTCCTTGGTTTTAGAGATATCTAACAGAAATACATTTATATTAACAAAAAAAAAAACCTGTGCACTTGCCAAGTGTGTATGTGCTGGCTGCTCAAACAGCTTGGATCTATTGTTCAGTCAGCTGCAAAGCTTGACCCCAGGGAGCAGAATTGAGGGATGTGCCATATCTCTCTCTTGTTCACACACGTACACAAACATGCATGTCGGGTTTAAAGACGATGACATTTTTCACAGAGAAAAGCGTCCAAATGGCAGGTGTCAGGGGCCGTCAGTCTCTGCCGAGGAGCTAGAAGGCAGGCAGGCACGCTCGCACACACACACATAAACTCCAGCTGCCAGGGTGAGACATGTCTGAAAAGAGCAAAGCCTCACAGACACTCATGTCAATCTGTTAGCAGGAAAACCCTGTGCTAGGGCCACATACTGGAACACCCCCAAAAAACACACACATACAAGCACAAATAAAAAAAATGACAAATACACACAATGCGTTACATAGAGAATCGTCACACGTTTGTCACATGCAAGACCACACTGGTGAACACTGTAACCCTGAGGGAAAGTAATGGGTGAAAAATAAGATGAAGAGACAAGGGCTGGCCACCAGTTCAGATGGATAACGAAAGAAGGGGGGCTGTGGGTGATAAGCAGAAGACTGGCAGATATTTACAGTCCAACATTTACAGATGCCAAGAATGGTGCCAGACAGATCAGGCCTTAACAGAGGCCGAACAAGGTGTGGATATGGTACACCTGCGAGGAACCCAAATCATGAAAGCAAATGGGCACACTCATTTAAAGTGCAGGAGCGGTTTAAAAGGCCATGCGGCTCAATAAAGAGATTCCGCAGGAAGGAAGTTTGGCTGAACGCCATAGTGGTATTTGCTTCAAGTTTCAAAATTTCACACGCCAAACAGAAAAATTTAGGCAGCAGACAGAAAAAAAGTCCTGATGAATTTTAGAATAAATTAACCCACCAACCTATGAAAATGTCTCTAGCAAAAACAAAAAAGCAAAAAAGAAACAAAAGGAAACAGAGGGGCTATTGGAGGATGAAAAGGAATACCTAAGAGGAAGGATAATTAGTTTGGCTCGACAACTCCTGGAAAAATGAGTGAACCTATGCAAAATTCTTCTCTCTCAGGCACCGTTTCTGCAGCCAGAGCATGAGCCAGATCAGCCTGGTTGCATGTTTAGTGTCAGTGACTTTTTACCGCTCACCCAAACCGCAGCTGCGTTGCAACATACAGTACTCAGTGTGAGCCCGCCATACAGTCATATGATAATGTTTGGGCACCCCTATTTATCTTAATTATTTTTATTTCTAAATATTTGGGTGTTTGCAACAGCTATTTAAGTTTGATATATCTAATAACTGATGGACCCAGTAATATTTCAGTATTGAATTGAGGTTTATTGGACTAACAGAAAATGTGCAGTAAGCATTTAAACAAAACCTGACAGATGCAACACTTGGGTAACCTAATCATTTTATTGATTTGAATACCCTTAACTACTTTTCACTGACTTACACAAAATTGGGTTGGTAATTTTCTTAATATTTGAACATTGTAGCCAGGTGAAATGAGACATGAGAAAATGTATATAAGGTAAACAGTTGCAAGTTGTTCTCCTGTTTGAATCTCCTATGAAGATTCATCATGGGCACCTCAAAACAACTCTCAAATTATCTGAAAACAAAAATTGTTCAACAGTTGTTCAAGGGAAGGATACAAAAAGTTGTCTCAGAGATTTAACATGTCAGTTTCCACTGTGAGGAACATAGTAAGGAAATGGAAAACCACGGGGACAGTTCTTGTTAAGCCGAGAAGTGGCAGGCCAAGAAAATTATCAGAGAGGCAGAGAACAATGGTGAGAATGGTCAAAGACAACCCACAGATCACTTTCAAAGACCTGCAGCATCATCTTGCTGAGATGGTGTCACTGTGTTCCTGACCAATTGTAGCAATTTTAGTGATAAAAGTACTAAGTGATGCAACTGAGTGGTTCAAGTCAAGTAAAAAAAAATACAGATGGTGTATACATCCTAATATGGAATATTTAACAGAAACTCAACAGTAAGACAACTACAAGGTCACCAGGAGTGACCAAGATACAACTGAACCAAAAAAACATTAGAATACTGAAGGTCATTCAATCTCTTTTGTCATCAAATTAAGAAAATGAAACCTACAAATTTCAAGTTCATAACGTAAAGTAAAAAAATATATACTTGTTGTTTTCATTATTATGGTTTACTGATAAAGAAAATTAAATATTTGGTCTTTAAGAAATTCAGAATATTGTGAAAATATTCGGCTTGTATTGGTCTACCTGGTCCTGTGGTTATACTGTTTTTCTACAGTCAATTGTCAACAGAACACCATAAAACTTGTCAGCCTTTGCAGAGTTATTCAGATAGTGAGTTTAGTGTCCAGCAGTATATTGCACCTGAGTTGAACTCTGTAAAGACTATAACATCTAGATGACATGAAGGCACCTAATGAATTAACTTGTATGTCCATTATACCTCAGCAGAGCCACAAGGCTATTGTCTCCATGCTATGCTGTACAGATGCAGTAATCAATGAAAGAAGAGGGTAACCAAAGTGTAGATGCATAGAAAACAACATATTTTCATTGCTGTTTATTATTTTATTTTTCCTAATACACTGAATAATGGGTTTTCATTATCTGTATCAACAATACAAGAAATAAAACCTTAAAATATTCCCTTCTTTGACATATCAATCCACATGACTTGTGTCAAAAATATTGAACCTTTAATCCAATTGCCGTATTTTCAGCTTTACTTGTTTTCAATCAATTTGAGCATAATATTGAGTGAACAATACTTCTGATGGATGGCGAGTAAGACGAAAAGCAGGAAGGATAGATCGACAGATTGAAAGAACAGTTTAGGACAGAGATTCTAATGTCTCTTTATAAGTCAGAGATATAACCTTTAACTATCACTTACCCATGGGTTCATTTTCCTTTTGAAATAAAGATGTACTCTATAGCAAGACTGGGGCCTTTCCCTGCCTCTAAATCCATCTGTTCCTTCATCAAGCCAACCTTGAAACCTTTCTGGGGGTACTGAGAGCCCGGATATCACTCAATCATCATTGGTCCTGCCACTGTATGTTCATCATTCTCTCTGCCTAGCCCCTGGGAGCATGCCCGGACACAGGACATGACAGGGGATACACATACCCGTACCAACAGAAAGTCATGAATCCACACCACTATCCTTCAGGTCCATAAGCTAGCCAGTAATAATGATCTCATCCCACCAGAGGTAAGCCAGAGGGCAAGACAGTCAAGGACTTATTGTCAGCATGCTTGTATGTTAGCTATGGAAAGGACAGTGCATTGGACAGTGCCAACAGTGCCATTTACTTTAGTCAAATGCATTAGTCTGCAATGCCTCACATACAAGAACTAATCATGAAAAATGAAAAAGCAATGATTAATAACTAAAACAATTGAGAACAGAGTAGACATTTTGGGAACTGAGTAAAATACCTGAAACAATGTGATCCAAAAATCCAGTGCCTATGGCAAAGGCACGTTTAATCAAACCACAAACTAGAACATTAGTTCTTAATAATTAGAAATCCTGGTATGCTGATAAGTTAAAACAATCATCAATTACATCCGTAAGCTGTATGTAATGAAATTTCGTTTTGTATACACTTTGTGTATACACTTTGTGTATGTGTATACACTTTGTGTATACAAAATGACAATAAAATTTGTGTAAGTCTAAGTCTAACAGCTGAAATCCGACAGTGCTTATCAGCTATTGTAGTGGAAGCACCTTAATAAACATCTATTAAGGAGAAAGGAGTCTCATAGAGAGGGCAAAGGTCAAATTAATCCATCCAGACGTAAATCAATTTGTTCTCTCTCACGAAACAAAATGTTTTTCTTGTGTTCCTTGTTTTGAGATTTTACAGCTCTTACTTCTTGCATATTGTGAATAGAGCCTTTTTCTTGTGTGGCGTCCAAGACCTATGAAGGTGATGTGCTGCTGTTGGTAAGACCTCTAAAGACTTTCTGGGAGTTCTGCACTTTAGATCTTTTAAAGTATGAAATGTCCATACAAGCCAGAAATGTGTTCTTATTCTCAAGGCCTAGTTAAAATGACTAATTTATCAGAGTGATTCTTCCACTGCTCGCAAGTCTCACTCAAAACCAAAGTAAAAACGGCTGCCCAAACTTTGGTAACATGAAAAGAAGACACCCAGTTATATGGAGTCATATTTTTCATGAGCAACGTGGACAAAATATGTAAACGTAAAAAAACAAACTTATTTTACAGGTTTGTTAATTCTCTTTCATACACGCGTGCCTAACACCACCACGCTTAAACACACACAAACTAGGAAAAAGGATGTCCTACAGGCTACCATTGCTGGCTGTCATTTCAGCTGTGCACTGAGGCAAAAGGACCCAAAGAGAGAGACAGGCGTTGGAGGATGGCGATGGGTGGGGGAGGAGAAACAATGAAGGCTCACAGGGAGACAGGAAGCAGACGGCATAAATGAGGTTGAGGGCTTTAATGAACTACTGCAGTCAAGGCTGACAGAGAAGGAGGAATGAGTAGCAGGAAGAGAAGAGGCTTAATTAACTACACAAGCACATATGTTTGCATTTGTATACAAACAGAAACAAGTACCAGGACTTAACAAAAGACAGTGTAGTAACTTAAAAAAGCAAAATATTACAGGAACTAATAAGGGATCAATTTAAAGCTCTATGTAAAAATAGCAGCTGAAAATGAACATAAAGCTGTATATCTTTATCAGTTTTAATATAAAACCCTCAGCTGTCATTCTCATCTCCCAATTCACTGCAAGGTATTCCATTTTTTAAAATGTAATATTTTTGTCCAACACATATCAGATTAGCATAGAAAATCAAAATTCAAAACATTGCACTCAAACCCGTCTTTACAATATGAATATTGCACAAACTGATATTCCAATCGATGGTTTTGATATGATGCTGTGCACTATTAAAAAGCAAGGTTTTTTTCATGCTTGTCATTGTGAAAATCTGATTATTGATTGATTTTCTGATTATGATCTGATTATTGGGATGGCTTTAAATATAATCTTTTAAGGCTGTTGGGACCGCTAAAATTCTGGTAAATATGTCTTGGCCCAATATCCTAGTGTGTTTGGTGTTCCCCAAGCATAGACAACGGCTCAACCTGTTGAATGTGATGTGTACCCAATCAGCAAATCACAAAAAACATGGGGGAAAAAAACTACAAAAACTCAGCCGTATAGCAAACACAGCCCCTGCTCTCACTGTCTCAGTACCTTTTCTTATTGTCGTTTTGCTTTCAAAATTAGTCCATATAGCATCTCTTTTTCCTAGATGTCCATGTTTGTCTAGTCTGAACTCACGTTTGATTTTATAGGTTCTGTGAGATTTAAGCACAGTGAATAAAGAGTTTTTCAGTCTTACATTTTTCAAAGTCTGGGTCTGAACATTGATTGGGTATTAATATGCCTATAGATGTATAACTGTTTAACTGACTATGTTTGGGGTTATTTTCTTGCTGGTTCCTACCCTCCATCTTATGAAGCCTCTTAGGGTTTTTTTAATCCAGGATTATTCTGTATTTAGTTTTCAATTATGAAAAACTTTTCTGAACCTGCAGAAGACAAAGCATTGCTGTCACATTATGGTTCCACCTCCATGTTTGTGGAGCGGTGTGATGGTTGGTGTTTCTGAATTATAATCATATCTGAATTCATAATCATTTACGTTTTAGTCTTAATTTATAATGTTTGCTGTTGACTTACACTCTTTGTTTTCAGAAATATGTTATTAAATTTATATCAGAGAGGATTTAAAAGTTTCAAATAACATCTTATAGCCTAAATCAATCTACAACCTTTTCCCTAACCTGCCTGCTGTGTTTCTTGATCTTCATGAAGCTGCTTGTTTATCAGTGTTGTCTAATAAACGTCTAAGGCCATCACAGAACAGCTGGGTTCATGCTGAGAGTAAAATATCAACAGACTGACTGTACACTATTGAGATGAGATGACTTCTGATGGAGATTTTAAATTAGTGATTTTAGAGGAAAGGGAACTGAATACAAATGCACATCATACTGCTCAGAATCTCCTTTGAAAAGTGAAAAACTCCAGTTTGTTTTCCTTTACTTTACCATAATGCTTCTTTGTCATGGTCTATCGGATTACGTCATAAAAGACACTGATTTCTATTTTATTTAAAAAACAAAATGTCCCCGAATTTAAGAAATTTGCATGCTTCTTATAGGAATTGTACCGTAGATATTCTCATTTTCAGCATTCTCCATTTAACAACGCAACAGTTTCTCTAATGCAACATCAGAGTTATCAATGGATCAGTTAGTGTACCAGAAATAAGCTTAAAAGGTTCATCATTAGGCAGGAATGCTTAGACTAACAACCTCTGCCACTTGTTAGGTTTTGTTTACCTTGCAGCAATAATAATAAACAATAATAAGCACTTTGTCAAGCAGTCCAAAAAAGTAATTCACTTTCAATGTATTTTCTAACAGACTGAGTTAATGTTCCATTTGGAAACTCTTTCATCATTACCACACTAGTAAAAATCAGTTTTTATAGGTATGCTTTGCTAAAGATGTGCTTTTGTCTCATAACACATTCTTGTCTTGTGAAAATAATGAATAGGAAAGGCTGCTGGATAAAAAAAAAAACATATATATATA
>NW_015151309.1:4183-33791 GCF_000732505.1 Cyprinodon variegatus | reverse complement strand
GGAGTGATGGAAAAATAATAAACTGGATGTTAACTTTGTAAATGCTCTGCTTTGGTTCTGCTTTTGAAAAGTACATTTAATGTCACAAATCAAAATACAGCACTGCTCCTATAGCATGACCTCTGAAATATATGCACAAATATGAACTTAAAAATACAGGAAAGAAACTCGTACAAACATTCAAATGGACTCAAAATGAAGTCCGGCTGTGGTCCCACTGCCGACCTCAAGTAAACAAACACACATGAAACTCAGCAGTGAGTAAAGGAGATGGTGCAAACAGCGGGCAGTGGTTATTATGCTTGGACAGAGGTTCTGTGCAGTTGAATTCTGAAGTTTGGACTGGATTTGGTTACAGTCGAGACCTGGACCACAAGACTTCTCTTTAATTGGACTGAAGTGAAACAAACTCCAGATGGCTTTAATGGGTATTCACTTGAGGACAGATTCCAAGTCGTCTCCCTCCTTTAGGGATACATTTTTCTTGGAAATGTATTTGCTTTCTAAAATTAGATACATTTCTTACCTCTCTCATACAACTGATACATTCTTAATCTGGATGTTTGCTAGGATCAAGTCCCTTAAGTATGATGAATAAATAAATAAAGCTCCAATCTACTTTAGAGAATATCTTATTTTGAAGTTTAAATGTATAAATATTAGAAGAACAAATTGGGAATCAAGAAAAATCATGCACTGCAGTGTGCTTTGTTATAAGACATAAAGGCAAATAATCAAACTGATTTTAAAAACAGATCAAAAAGAGTTTGAATATTTTGCCATCGTGTTATCGTCAGGTCTTTATCATCAATAAGTTTGAGTGACTTTGCTGTGTGTATTTAAGTTACAAAATGCAACATGCCCAAAAATATAGTTTAAAAAAGCAACATTTTGCATTTGAATTTTCTATGGAGTAAAATAATTTATAGCATTTTATATTCAATTTACAGCAAAGTATATATCTAACTCTGAATAAACAGTTTTTATATTAAACTTCATGTGTGGCTAGCATGTAGCTGATTCAGATCTTACCAGTAGGACACATCCAGTGGGTGAAAATACCGTCTGGAGATGAGATCAGCAAAGAAGGACTCAGTTTCACGACAAGCTGTGCCGTTGCCAATGACTACCTTTGTGCAACTATTTGATGAAATAGAAAGGAAATAAGAAGGGATATGATTACTTCAATACAATATGGTCAAATTCAAACAGTTAATAATGTTATTTTCCAAACAATACTTTAACCAAATTAGTTTAAAACAATGCTTGACATCTAATTCTACTCTTGATATGAACTATTTAGAAGCAGTACCCGTATTTAATCATAAGGTGGCGCAATTTCTCTGCTTCTCTTTGATGTCCTGAATTGTGCAGGTACACAACATCGGTATGCAGAATCTGACCTTGGAACAAAGACAAACAGAATAGCCAGAATGTTGTTGATACATTATAAACATAAACTGGTCATAAATGGTTTACACATTTTAACTGGAAAATACACTGAGGCTTCCACTACCTCTGTTAGTTCAATGCATAAGACACCTCAACAAGCTCTGCTGTAACAACACTGTTGCTTCCTCAGAAAGGAGAAATAAAACAGAAAGACAAACATCCAGTCACACCATGATAGACCCAATAAATGATATATGTCAGCATGCCTTTTGAACACACCAGCTCAGCCTGAAGGTGAGAGCTTCCTCTGGAATGTATGAAGCAACACATTGGGAAACATGAGAAGATTTAAAGCGCGTAAGCATGCTCAACATCGGGATAAACATGAAAAACAAACAACTTAGTGTTGGAACAGATCTACTTTTTGAGAGCACTAGGTATCAAACATGATTTAAACCACTTAATAGAAATAATACGTTTTTTTTTTTTTTTGCATTATTTCCAAATCTACGAGACCCAAAAGGTGGCAACTAAAACTAGGATGGGAGTGACACGACGTTAAACAGACATGAAATACAGCAATAAGATGTGCTACTAAAAGCACATCGTTAATTTCTATTCGCTGCCAAAACATTGTCTTATTCAGGAATAAACAGGATAAGATCTCTAAAAGCAAACAGCTGTGTCTGCAGAGAAACCAGTCTCAAAATCTTCCAGGCTGTTTTTTGTTTGCTCGGTTACTGTTTTTCCTTTTTGGGGGTTTTCTTTCTTCTTTTTTTTTTTTTTTATAGATGTCTAGCTGTGATTTGGAAAACAGAAAAAGCCATGTCATTGTCCCCAAGTCTCATTTATATAATTGCATAAAAGTGAAGGGCAGAGATGTGTAATAATAGACAATTTCATGTAATTATTTTAAAGGTTGCATTTTTGATTGACAGAATATGACTCTTTCTTAATGGATTAATTCTAAATGTATTCCTACGCAAAAAACCTAGGGAATAATAAAAAATTAAATCAACTGACAGATGGTTTCATGCTCCCTGAGGAAACGTTGTGTTTCAATCAGATTTTTGACACCTTAACACCAGAAATAAGATGTTAAGATAATTCTAAGATCTGTACTACAATGTCCATCATTTGAAAAATATGCTTGCAGCAACGTACTAAACTAAGGTTTTACATACATTCTAAACAACATACATTTCAATTAAGTGAAGGTCTTACAATTTGACTGATTCTATCATTTTATAGTGTAAAGATTTATTACAAATATTCGTTGGCAACACTAAATTTCTATGAAATAGTCGACAGTGGGAGTAACTTCATCCTTTATTAGTCAAAGCCATGGACTAAATTAAGAACCTGGCAGTATTTTCAAAGTGAAACATAAACATACCAGTCTGTAATATATATTGTCTAATATAAAATATTAATATAAATTTTAAGATATATTAAGAAAATCGGTTTTCAAAGACACTCTCAGAGAATAGTAAATATTAAAGGATATGCAGTGTACAGAGTGAACAGGGTGAGCTTTGTGTTACTTACTTGTGTGTGAGAGGACAGCCAGTTTACAGCCATGTCTGAAGCCAGGGTCCACCCCCATTATGACACAGCCCCTGACTGGACAGACTAATAAGCGCTGGCGGAGGTTTCGCACAAACATGGCAATTGATTCCTTTTCTGCTGCACTTGTGAGTTTAGTCCTAAGGAGTGGGATTAAAAGGAGAGATATATCACTAAGAAAGAAGACAAAGGAGGGAAATATGGATTATTTTTGGGTAATAATTAAGAAAACTTCTCGATTTAGATGGGGAAGAGGTAGGTCTGTAAATAATTAATCCAAAAAAACTAAGAAACCTCTAAAAAGGCTTGATTTCATTCAAATGAAAAACTATTAAGAATTTGCCGTCACTATTGAAAAGCTATGATCGGAAATCAACAAAAATATCAAAATGTATTTATATAGCACTTAACAACAACCAGCAGGTACCCAAAATGCTCAACAAAATGAGTAGGATCGCAACATAAAAATAAAAAAAAGGGAACACAGAAAACAGTAAAATCAAAAAGGTTACAAAGAAACAAAAGAAAGAAATCGTCACACCACTGCTACATATTAAAAGCCAGCCTGAACAGATATGTCTTGAGTTGGGACCTAAAAAGAGCAATATCTGTAACAGTTTGAATATCCAAGGGTAAGTTGTTCCAGAGTCACAGGAAGGCAACTGCAAAAGCCTGATCTTCATTTGCATAACAAATATGTAGATTTCTACTTTTTGTGTGCACTATTATTATCAACCAACAAAAACATTTCAATCAAAAATGTATTTGACATAAAACACAGGTTTATTTAAATAAACTGTGAATGATATAAATAAAAATACCTATAGCTTCGAGTGAGGAAGGGCAGAATAAGCCTTTTATAGGAGTCCTCTACTGCATTTGTGATGATTGCACGAAGCTCCTCTCTTGCAAATGTCTTTGTCCTCCACCTGTATTCAAAACAAATGATAACAAAGCAAAAAATAAATAAATAAAAATTATAACATGGCTTTGGTTTATTTTGGTTAATCTTAACATAAATTTAAACAATAAAAACAGGTTGTTAGCATTGCTAAAAACCTGTTACCTCATAATTTTTATAGTTACTGAACTCTTATCAGAAGAACATGAGTCAAATAAACAGTTTACCAATAAAAACTTTAAAATTTTCATGTTTGTTTTAATTTCAGGTGAAAAAACAAAGATTGTACATATTTCTACTTATACAATAGCTTGTTATACTCTGGTATGATGAAGGAAAGTAAAACAACCTCTTGTTGACATCTTTACTGAGACATTGAACGCTGCAGACATGCGTGTCTGTGTGTGGGAAGATGTCTGTGTATTATTGCGTCTCTGACCTGTTGTTGATGCACCACTGAGTAAAGTCGCTCTTCACTCTGTCAGGAATGTTCACCTTCACTGTCAAAATCTTCAGACTCTCGCCTCGGTTAATCGCCAGTGTCTGAACAAAAACATTTTTAAGTAAAAAAGGCCCACATTCCATACTACATGCTGCCATGTAGTAACCAGAAAATTACAGGCTTCAGAGAACACAAGTTTTAACCTACAATGACTGTTCAAACACACAACATCAATAGCTGAAGTCAACATGTACCCAGAAAGACTACATATAAATAAAATACTTATGAACTGAAAACTCTTCGAATGTTTAGGAAGCCTTTAAAGCCCCTGTAAAACCTTGATGATGATTTAGCCAACGTATGCCTGAAGTATGAAAAATCTGGCAATAACGCTGGCATACGCTGGATAAGTTATGGGTCAGTATCACTACCTGATCTGTCTTGAAAGCACGATCCGTCTGCGTATGCGCCAACAGATATACATCCGAGTGTCCATAAATAAAGTAATTATGGTATTAAAATTTCTTATTTCTCTCCTTAACTCACTAAAGAATGCCAATACACATCTTTAAAAAAATGTTTTATGACTTTACTGAGACAATTTTGATGCTTCTTACATTTTTGCCGTTAAACTCCTTTTCTGAAGTCATTATTGGACATGCTCAGAGTAGTCAGGCAAATTATGATTAAACCATGTTCATCTGCATTTTAGTTGTTTCTTTCTTTAGATTACACACTATATACCATAATGTTAACACAAAAGGAAAACATAAAAGTAAAAAAAACTAGATTTATGTTTAAATCCAAAGCTGAAAAAAGTTAGCTTCTCGAAAGTAGCGTAGGATATCATTTCCAGTGGAGATCGGGCAGAGATGAGCGATAAAACAGAAAGGATTTTATGGGATTTATTTTCTCAGGAAATACATTATTTAATACATTTAACACATATTAGCTTAGCATGCTTACTATTTTTGGGGAGGGAACATAATTTAGGTCGTTTTAAAAAAACTAAATCGAGGGCGAGCTGGATGTATATCTGGATGTGCATGCGCAAATGAGCTGATGGTGCAGACCGAGTAGTGACAGTCAGCTTTGTATAAGTTATGAGCATGCTGAAGTACACTGAAGCACGCTGGAAAACGTTGCTATATGGTAAGTGTGTCGAGTACTTGACGTATGCCAGCGTATGCTCATACGTGGGCCACAAGTTACAGGTAAGTTATTTGATCATCGACATACATTAAGTGTAAATTACCTCTAAGTCGTGGTGTTTAGCTTATCCAAAACCTATGAGTAACTTGTGTATAACTTATGCGTAACTTATCAAGAACTTATCTCCAACACATATCAATATATTTGACGTGTTCCAGACGACCATTGAACATGTTTCTAACTCACAGCTACTGTTTAATGGCGTATTTGCCGCGTTTTGGTATCAAAGGGGGTTCACATGAGGAAACCGTCAGTTCTCCTCCAGACTTCAGAAATTCCAGAAGAGATTGAGGATCTGGCAAAGCTGAGACGGGAATACAGACTAGCTGTCCTCCAACATCAGCATGATCTCATCAATTTGACTGTGTTCCAGTTGTAGGCTGATGGATGAATCCTCCCTGCTTTCACGCCCACAACCTACAAATTTACCAGTAGACATGATCCTGATTCTGCTACGATTACAAACATTCTTTCTTTCTTTAACTCTTTTATTTTTCTTTTTTTCTTTTATTCATTTTGCGGCGGTAAACAGCAGCTGAGTTAATACCGCAATCAAAGGCATCTTTTTATGCAAGCTGGGCGCCTCCAGGCACATTGCTGCCCCACCTCAGGACACTGGCTTGTGACATTTTTATGGGCATTACGCTGCCATGTGTTATGTATAAGTTAGGCTGTCATTGGACATAAGTTCTGGACTGGAACTACGGACTCTAGACTATAAATATGCTTTGTATACACCCAAAATTTAAAAAACACATCTGGTACGCCAGGCATACATAGGCTAAATCAAGGTGTGACAGGGCTCAAGAGATTTAAAAATCTTGACAGCTATAACAAATATCAGATGGAAAAACAAATCATTTAGCAGCTGTAAAACATCCCTACAAAGAAGGCAATGGTATTGTAGCACCTTTTTTTTCAAAATTGTAAACTTACCTGTGCAAATTCTCAGTCAACCGGGTCATGGCGACCAGAAAACAGGCTCTTGTGTGAAGCTCCAGAATTAAGAAACTGAGTGAAAGTCTTTTTTCCTGAGTGAGTCTTTGAGCCTGTTTTGTGGTAGCCAAGACCAGGATGACAGGGAATTGGAACAGGCATTGTGAAACACATGCACTGACATCAGTTAGTATTATTGCTAAAGCTTCAGGACTACATCAAATCACTGTGAAAGGCATCATCAATGTTTATGAGAGCCTAAGGGGAAAAGCACAAACCACTGCTGCCCATAAAGAGACATCTCAAATTTCCCTTAATACATCACCATAATCATGAAGCCTTTTGTGAAAACAGTTTGTGGACAGACCTGACGAAAGTGAAAATTTTGGGTCAGTGTGCTTCCCCTTACTGTACATCTATCAAAGAATTAACACAGAACTAGAATATAAGAGCAGCAGAGAGATAATTCCTGAAGAGTAATTCCCAACTTCAGTTTGTGACCTTCAGTTATTCAGCAGGACAATGGGCCTAAAACAAAAACAAGCCTAAATCTGATTGACTCACAAAACTTAGCTCAATATGTGGAGTTTAATTTCATAGAGATGTGGAAATCCCCCTTCAGCAAAGGAAAATAATCAATGCCAGGATGTCTGATAATAACCTTTAGATAAGAATAGAGTAGCAGCCAATTATCTTTTGTAAATAATTAACAAAGTTTTTTTGTTTTTGTGATCATTCAGCTAAGTTTATTCTACTTTCTTGTTTAATCTGTTATGATATTATGTTTTTTGGTTATTTAGTCATGTATTTATTTAGTCAGCATATGTGTTTTTATATGGAGGAAATGTTTGTCTTTTTCTGTTTGCTTGCCTAAGGAGAAATAAAACTGAGAAAACAAAAGGAGTTTACCTGTAACATTTTTTCTTTTGCCTGCGCAAATTACTTAGTCCATGGTGCATCTGTGGCCTTTGTGGATTTTAATCTTTTTGTTTTATCAAAGCTGGGCCACAACAAATAGTTTAATAGCAAAAATGTAGAAACTAAATTAATCAGTGGGGAACAAAAAAAGGAACAATGCTTCACAGGACTACATGTATGAGGATACCTGGTGAAGTATGGAGTATGTTTCAATAAAAAAATCTTTATAGCTAATTAATTTAAATGTTCAATTCTTATTTACTTTGCTTCAGCAACTGTAAAACTATGCATACATTGAAAAACATATCAGTATATATACATAATATTTCAAAAATAATTGTATTACCCTCTCTCCCAAGCTGTAATTATTGTAAAAATATAATCAATCAGAACTCTCTTGCAGGTGCATAAAAAGTAACAGTGCTTCCTATGGTTGGGCCTGTTGCGTTGTGTGCCGGTTCCCCCTGAGAGAAACTGTTACATGCTGTTAAGCAAACAGCAGTAAGTGTCTGACCTTTTCAGTCGGGAACCTTTAGCCTGCCACAGAACAGGGCCAAGAAGCAAGACGTCAATCTGGAGCCCAAGCGGAAGAAGCAAGCTGACAAATGCCACCACTATGCCACCATCAGCTTTGAGACCGCAAGGCCTACCCCCCCCACCCACTCCCACACATTGTGCCACAACCATTACAGCTCAGCAGCACTGTTGGGTGTAGTGCATCCATATGCGGCACGCGCACACACAAATATTTTAAACGCAGCTAATGGCATGGCGAAACATGGATTAAAGAAGCAGGATTGTTGAATAACAAGGAAAGTTAGGATCTGGTGGCACGCTTCAGCCCAAGGCTCCCTCAGCGACTAGCGATGAGATTTCTGAAACAATCTTCGTCAAACCTCTGAAGTTTAACATGTTGTCAAAGACACCAAACAAAACCCACTTCTAAAAACCCACAACTACAAGTAAAGTAATAAATTGAAAAGATCTGTTCTAAATATTCCAGGCCTATTTCAAATCAATAAAAGACTATGTAAAGCAACCTCAGCACTTAAATAGAAGTAGCCATAATGAAATGATCTTTTATGCAGTAGTATCTCCGGCTAGAACATTTATAACATTCCACCTTTGATGTACTTATTTTGTGGAGGAAAAAGACAAGTTAAGAAGTGATTGTTCGGGCAAAATCATTAATGTCCTGAACCACTGCTGTTAAAACAACATAACTGAAAAATCTCCCTCCTTATTTGATAAGATTAAAGGGTCTAAAATCTTGCATCAATAATCCATTAGTTCCTGTATCCCTGAATAGAATTTTATTATATGAAAACCACTGAGGCTACAGCTTTTTTTCAGACATCTGTTATTTTGTAATTCTTTACTATCAGGAAGTCCACAAACTGTATTTAAAAACCTTCAGCTGATCCAAAATGCTGCAGCCAGAGTTTTGATGAAAATTAAAAATAGAGATCATATCTCTCCTATACTAGCTTCTTCATTGGCCTCCTGTTAAATCAAGAATAGAATTTTAAAAGCTAAATTTTAAATTCTAAATGGCCAAGCTCCATCTGATATCAGAGATATGATTGTTCGTTATATTCCTAACAGAGAACTTCACTCTCAATCTGCAGGTTTACTAGTGGTTCCTAGAATTTCTAAAAGTAGAATTGGAGGCAGATCTTTTAGTTATCAGGCTCCTCTCCTGTGGAACCAACAACCAGTTTTAGTTCGTGAGGCAGACACCCTGTCTACTTTTAAGAGTAAGCTTAAACTTTCCTTTTTTATCAAGCTTATAGTTAGAGTGGCTCAGCTATCTCTATAGTTGTGCTGCTATAGGCTTAGACTTCTGGAGGACATAGGGACCCATTTTTAATCATAGTGCTTCATCTTATCTCCATTCTCCCACTCTGCAGAATCTGTTAGTTAAATCTCTAACGTTATGCTATCTCTGCTTTCTCTCAAAGTAGCTTCACATCATCTGTTCCTGTTTAGCTGTGACACCATCCTGGAGAGAAATATCAACTGTGCTGCTGCCATCAACACCTTCTTTTATAGATGTTGGAGATCAGCCTGTTTGCCAGTGTAGTCCTGTTTCTCTAACTGTAACTAACTGGATGTGCTCTCTCTCATCCTCTGACATGGTAGGTGGCTCTGAGCTCGTCTGCCTGGCTGTGTGTTTCCTGGACGGAGCAGTCTTTTACAGTTGCCTTTTGTATCTCCTCTTCTGTCTCCTTGAACCCCAGTCCGCCTCAGCAGATGGTCGCTCACATTGAGCCTGGTTCTGCTGGAGGTTGTGATGGGTTGTGAATTGGTGCTATATAAATAAACTGAATTGAACTGAATTTTGGTGTGGTCCTTCACACTAATGGCTAAAAGTGACCCAATTAGACCTCTGTGTGAACGGTTAAGGACACCATAGCGATCCGCAGGCATAGGAGAATGTTTACAGAAGGAGTAATAGATGGGTTCCATAAGGCTTAGTTTAAAAAGCTAAAAAAAACTTTTGTGGATCCCTGTGTCTCCATGTTATCATGACCATGTCTTGCAAAAAAAAAGGAAGGTCTGTGTCTGAAATAGTACCATATATGGAAGTGGTCCAGATTGGATTTATTTGGGGATTGAAAAGAATTGAGTCGCAAAAGTCATATTGCTGCAGAAGTTTGTTAATCTAACTCTAACTGTAAGATTGCGTTTGCATGCATTTTCCTGTAGTCTGAACATAGGCTAACTTGAAGAGAAAACATACAAGACATGTCTATTGAATTTTAATAGGTCTGGTAAAGACAAAAATATAACATCAGTTCACCTAAACTTTCCCAAAACAACAGTCAAAGTTATGATAAAAAAACAACAGTTACTTTTACCCAAGTTTATCATTCTGTCCCTCAGAGAAGGATTGAAAGAAAGGTAATAAAGGGTCTATATAATGCAAAATCAACTTGGAGATTAAAAATGTTATGAAGCTCTTTCTTCACAGAAATGATGCACAAAGTGGTATTTCATTGGTAATCGTGCCAGGCTGAGTTATCCGCTGTCTGAGCAGTACTTAGAGCAGGGGTGTCAAACTGGTTCCAGAAAGGGCCGTGTGGCTGCAGGTTTTCTTTCCAACCAAGCAATAGCACACCAGACTCCATTCATCTCATCAAGGGAGTCCAATCAGAACATGATGACTCGATGAGATGACTGGAGTCCGGTGTGCTATTGCTTGGTTGGAAAGAAAACCTGCAGCACACGGCCCTTTCTGGAACCACTTTGACACCTGTGACTTAGAGAAAACAAGCAGATTAATAATACCTAGGAAAGGAAAATTCCCCCTCCAGGAAGCACCTACTTTAACAACGTTGTGTCCGCACTGTAAGGAAATCCTCACATTCTATGATCAGGATGGGGCGAGGCAGAGTGCTATGATTCTGGCTCAAAGTTGAAACAAAGTAGCTTGATTAGTAGCTAATCTCTACAAGGCAACAACTTTTCCTTTTAGCTAATGTCTAAGTTCAAAAATCCGTTTTTTTGGCCTAGAGAGGTCATTCTGAACTCTTCAGAAGTGTTTTTGATACAGTCAAATGTTTTGTAGGGCAATGTAGAAGTTTTCTTTTTCTGCCTTTCTATGCCACTGAAATGAAATCCAGAGGCTCAAGGGTGACAAGAGGTGTATGATTAAATTTTCTGGAAACAAACTCTACACTCTAGATAGGTCTGATGCAATGGAAACATATGAACATTTTTTGTTTTGTTCTAATCAAACAAACTATTAAATATGGTCCAGGACCTGTGATGCTGCAGGTCTGTTTCTGGGGGGCCTGGGGCACCTGGTTAAATGTAAAATAACACTACAAAATAAAAATAAAAAATCAACACAATTGACAATAAGAAATTGATTCTTGCCCGTCCTAATCCAATATAAGACTTTGCGGTGAGGTAAAGCGGATTTATATAAATGTAAATCCTTTTATTGTCCCACAATCGGGAAAATTCGTTGTCACCATTTTGACCCATCCCCTTAAGGGAGCAGTGGGCTGCCATTGTGTGGCACACAGGAGTAGTGTGAGGTTAAGGGTCTTGCACAGGAACCCAGTGAAGGCTGTGAGGATCAAACTAGGTACTTGCAACCTTGTCTGAGCACAAGCGCACTTCTCTAACCCACTAGGCCAACACTCCGACACTTTAGTAAAACTATGCAATGAGAAGTGGCCAGAGTTCCCTATCTCAGTTTTGTCGCCAAACAGTTGAAGCTAGCATGCAGTTCTAAGCGATTGAGTAGAAGTACCGGTAAATGCCTTTGCACACAACATAAACAGTAAAGTCCAGCAACAATGGAATCTGGACTAAAAAGTTTTCAAGGTCATAAAAACAATGAAAGCCTGAACTGAAACAACTACATGTTGGTGGATAGTGCAGAAAGAAATAAAAAGGTAATTGCAATCAAAATATTGGTTGAAAAAGTAGCAATTTGGATTTTTGGCAAAATTATTAACGTCTAGGGGTGTAGCATACTGAACTGTCAAAATTAATTACTTTCTGAGAAATTCGATAATGTCAAAAAATAATCGGACACATGAGGCAGGGAAAGAAATGCTTTTGCATTAGCTTTGCAGTAACAGTTTTAACTACTGTAAAAATTGAGAACATACACCTTCATTCATAGGCCCCAACAAAGATTTTCCAACTTAAATCTATTGAACAATCTCTGTACTCAGACTTACAGGCTCTAAAAGATATGGCCTACTGGAGAAATATCCTCCAATTCTTTTGCATCATAGTCTTTACTTGTGATACACAAACTGGAGGTTATCTATGAATCTCTCAGTTTCTATCTGCGTCTGATAACTGGTGAGAGATGGCGTGATATGAAAGGGGATGTGGAGCAAATTCTGAATATGTTTATGCATAACAGATGCCAGCTGTGACAGGTAGCCAAGTGCAAGCCACATCCTGACAAGACCAGAAAGACAAGGCTTTCCTTAATCCTTTCCTCAGCCCCAAAGCAAGGGCAGCCAGCCAACGACTATCCTGTATCCGTCTCCTCCTCTCACTCATTGGGTCTGTAGAAGTATACTGTCATCAACACATCCATCCATCCTCCATATCAAGAACAAACTGATGCATCACACTGAGAAATATTCAGAGAATTTGTCCTGTCCTCAATCTTGCTGAGAGAAGGGCTTTTTTTGTCGTCCTATCCCTTTTCATTTAAATTGACTGGTTGGGGTCATGTCTGGAAAGAAAGAATAAAAAATAAATAAATACTGGTTAATTTGAAATATTAGAAGGATTACCCTTTTTTCCATTTTAAATGTCTATATTCTTCCAGTCTTAATTATTTAGATTTTTTTTTCTTTTCTTTTTTTTTCTTTTTACAATATTGACAGTTGAGTAAAAGCAGCTGTTTTAAACTTTTAAACTTTTAAATGTTTCAAAGCTCATATGATGTGTAAAACACACCCAAAGCATTTACTAATGTACAATTTCCAGAAAATGACTCAGTAATGTACAGNAGAGCCAGACCGAACTTCCCCGACCTCAAACTTTGTGGGCGGGACTAAGTTCGGAATGGCACCCAGGCTACTAGGAACCTACACCGAAGCCAGAACCTTGAGTTCTGGCTTCAAAAACCCAGTGTTAAAGTTAAAGGACCTTGAGGCCAAAGAAGATGTGAAATGGCCTTTGATTTTAGGACGACTGTGTGTTATATTTGTAATCAACTAAAAACTAATGATCATAAGACAACAGATCATTGCTGTGGTGTGAAAAAAAAATCTAAAAGTATTATTCAAATGTAAAATCCCTTCATTGAAAATCTGATTTGTGTAAGTTTAATTGTAAAATAAGCTGTTAAGTCTTTTTAGTACTTATTTAGATTTTACAAGAAAAACAAGGGATTTTTTTTTAATTCACACTTTACCAGACATCTCATTGCTGTATAAGAAAAATCTGAATATAATTAGACTAAAGATGTTATTCTTTTATCTAACCAAGCTAAATACTGAGAAATGTTTTAATTTTTCTATTATATTTTACACAGTAAATATTATTCACAAAGGGGGCTGATTAGGAGTTCTTTATAAATGTTTTATTTAAGAAGCTGTTTTTTCATCATATCAAATTTATATCAGAATAACCTACTGCTTGCTTTTACCTAATACATCCTCTTCAACATTTAAAGTGCATTAAAAAGAAGGTTAACAACAACTTTTAAATGTTTCAAAGCTCATATGATGTGTAAAACACACCCAAAGCATTTACTAATGTACAATTTCCAGAAAATGACTCAGTAATGTACAGTAAGTGCTTTGAAAATATCATCACATTAACACTTTGTAAATTTCAACACAGGGTTTAATGTGTTTTACCATCCTTTAAAAATGAAAAATGAAACACATGGGGTTCATTTTTTTTATAGAACCTTGCTTAAAAGTCACCTCATTAGTAGATTTCTCATATGAATAATTTAATCTCAGAATTAATCTCTCATAGGTTTCTCTGAGAAACAATGACCAAATGCAACATGAAGACCAAAGGCCATACCAGACAGGTCAGTGGTAGAGTTAAGGAGAAGTTTGAAGCATGGTTAGCTTCTAAAATATATAAAGATAAGGCCATGTTTTAACTTATCATCTAAAAAATGGAAAGACGTCTGACTGAATACGCACTATTAATCAAAATAATTGCCAATGGGCCCACTGATACTCTGGAGGAGCTACAGAGATCCACTACAATTCAATCTACTTTCTTTAGTATATGGCACATTTAAATAGCGAAACGTTTCGAAAGTGCTGCAAAGGCTACAATAACCGTTACCTCCACCCCTGGGTAAAAGCAACAATATAATAAATAAAACAGTTTAAAACAATAAACACAATCAAATAAATACAAAGCCACAGGGGACCACACAACTTTGGCAATCCTAAAAGCCAGAGGACAAAAGTGAGTCTAAAGACGAGATTTAAAACGCTCCACAGTGGGGGCCTTACGTATATTGAGGGCCAGAGCATTTCACAGCTTAGGGCCAACAACAGAGAAAGCTCTGCGCCCTCTGGTTTTCCGATTTGTCTTAGGAGTCACAAACTGGAGCTGGTCCTCAGACCTCAAAGCGAGCGGAGGACGGTAAATTTGGATGAGGTATACGATGTACTGAGGTGCCAGTCCATTCAAGGCTTTAAAAACAAACAGCAATGTTTTAAAATCAATTAATCCACAGCTCAGGTGGGAGAGCTAACAGTTCTGAGCTGAAATGACATTTATTAGTCATGCCCTCAATAAATCTGGACTGCATGAAGGGTCGAAGAACAAAGACTTTCACTGGCTTCCTTCTATGAGCCATGTTGGTAACAGAGCCAACTTTTGAAAAGAGGTGCTTTTTTTATCAGATGGAATCAACAGAAAATCTATGACAAACTATAAATACTGCCATTTAAAGACACTGCATGTTCAGGCAAAATGGGATAATGTTTCAGACTAGGTAGAGAGCAAAATGAGTTTCCACAAGGAAGGTAGTCAATCAGGGATGATAATTTCAGTTGTATGATACAGAGTGTCCAGGTCTGCTCCTTTAGCACTTCCATCCTGCAACTTTTAGATTCATTTCTTCTCCAACACATGTGAATCTAAGGGCTAAATTTCCTCAGAATATCATTCTGCTCAGCTCATTGCATGTCAGGTGTATTGGAGAAGGAATTGACTTGAGAATCCCTGTAGTATGAATAATATATCAAATCATCCTAAATATGTCCACCATACTTTAGAGTTTCATCAATTATGCACGACTTAAAGTGGATCAATAAACTAACATCCCATCAATATACATTGAAGTTCCTGGTTTCAGTGTGGCTCTACATGAAAAACTTCATAAATAAATGCTTATAATGCTTTCAAACAGCCCTACATGGTCCTCATATTTTCTATAAACCAGAGGCAAATATAATCGACCATAAAACCAAAGTAACTCTTGACAAACCCCATCAAACGGGTCTGTTTAATTGATGAAACATTTGCAAATGTCTGCGCTCCTCTGCAGGGGAAAGCCCCAATCACAAGTCTAAAACTCTCGTTTGATCGCAGTACAAATCACATTTAAAACAGCCCACTTCCACATTCAGCAAATCCGCTCTGGCATCCTGCAGAGCATGAAGGAGTCCAATGGCTATAAGGTAAATGTGTACGCTTCAAACAAAGACTCAAATCAAGTCTAATGGAATCAGATCTGGGATAAGTGTTATACTTTCAGACAAGCTGAATGCCGGAGATTCCCCTAAACTGAGGTCAAATTAATCAATTATAACTGTCATAATTTGGTGACAGCAATGGTTCAAACACTTTCCTATGTGATCTTACCCTTTTTCTTTATAAGGAAATAACATTTGATAATTGCTACAATGCTAAATAGGGTTAATTATCCAACTAAAAATATAAGTTCTCTGAATTTCGATTTTATTTTAATAGTCATTCTGAAGCAAATATCAGATTTTACAAAGACAAATATTATTTTCCTGCTCCAATAATCACCAAACTGTTTCAAAATTGAAATAAACATATCAAAATTGATGCAGGCATGTGAAGGGACTTTATGCTGTCTTTTGACAGTATAAGTTTAAGGTTCATTAAGTTCATTAGCTGCTTTAATTTCAGGGACTCATTAACAGCTCCCTGGGACAATAACTCCCTTGCCTTGTCTTTTTCCTTTCATGAAAAAAGAGCTGAGGATTAATATGATGTGCTAAAGCATACGGGCAAGTGTGCACAAACACACATGCCTTCTGTCAAAACATATCCCTCACCTGCTTCCTCCCCCAGCCAACTCTGTGGCTAGAAAAGGTTCATTTTAGCCCGAATCTGACAGCTAGCAGGGTCACGGCAGCCTGTGGATTAACACTCCATGACAAAGGCGAGTCATCGAATTAAATGCCTTGCATACACAGAAGACAAGTGGGAGGGAAAGGGAGGTGAGGTGTGGATTGGAGGGATGAGGTTTAGTCAGAGAAAGAGGGGTGAGGCAGATCCGAGGCGAGCGTGAGAGATAAGTGACGGACGCACCTCAGCGTTGCTCGTCTCTCCATGCTTTCTTTCTTCAACTGCCCCCCCACTCCATTTTCCCCATCCTTTTTGTCCGCCTGTGGGCGCACCAGCAGAGGCTGTCACTACAGAGGACCGCCTGTCAATCAAAGCTTCCTAATCCAATGGCATGTCGGCAGGGGACATGTCACATATGTTAAGAAGAGAGAACGAGGGGACTTTCAGGCTGTGGGTGTGTGGAGCAAGTGTGTGCGAAAATGTGTGTATGTGATTAAACCACTGCAGGGCAGAGGGAGTGTGGTGTGGCAGAGGCTGTGGGTGACGGGAGCAGTGCTGACACATGAGGCCTGGGACCAACTCTGAGTAACCTACCAGTCACTGGAGAGACTGAGGGGGAGCAGAGGAGACAGAGCGGGGCACAGGAGGGGTAAATATGAAGGCACAGGCAAGACTAACTGCTGCTGACGTGAGTAGCATTCAGATCCGGCAAGCAAGAAGGAAGCACCGCTCCCACAAACAGAAGCAAAGGGGGTTGTGTTTGTTTATAGGGGAGCAGATATGTGTGAATCAGGTAAGGTGAACAAAAACCAAAGGAGACAAAACTCAGTATAGCCAAGCAGAATCAATGCAGTGGATGACTTTTTTTCCCCAAAACTTTTTCCTTCAAAGTTCAGTAATCATTCATCGCAATAAGTAAATTAGCCTGCTCTAGAATAAGACCATGCTCGTAAATCTCTTCATTCAGGGGATTTTTTTTACCTCCACCAAGGCGGTTGTGCTAATAGTCCTTTTTGTGTGTGTTTGTCTGTCCATCTGCAAATGATAACATAAAAACTTAGAAACGGGTTTAATGAAATTTTTACCGAAAGTGAACCCCAGTCCAAGGAACTATCGATACAATTCTGGTGATGATCTGAATGCAGGAATTTTTCAAAGGATTCTTTAATATTATTTGGTGAAACAAGCAGTTCCTCCCTAAACCAGAGGGTGGCAGCAGTGACTATTAACAGCTTCACCATCGTACTCAAAAAAGTCCAGATGTATTATACCGAAGACGAAAACAGGGGAAAGGTGAGCTATGCCTTGATCGAAGTATCGATCTGCTGATTAAATAAGAAGCAGATTTAATGTAGAAGGTTAGAGCAGAACAAACACCAGAGGCTGCAAACAAATGCTCCCTCTGCCATTACTCACCATGAGCTAGATGGTAAGGGAGGTAGAAAGATCTCCAGAGCTTATAGTTAATAGAAAATGCAGCAAAATAAAAAAATTTATAAAATAAGTAATAGGGTGAGCTAAAGGAAAAGGACGAAGGACTCTGGATGGACATCTAGAGAGGTTGTTAATAAAGCAAAAGATCTTTCTGTTTGCTTGTACCACCAAAAATCATTAAAAAAGAAGGGACTTGGTTGCCCCGCTAATAAATGATAGAGGTCTCCTGTTTTTTCCTTTACTATAAATTTTCAGCAGGAGTAACAACTGCAATAGCGCATCGTCTTACCTGATGAGGCTGGATGCGCTGGACGTTGCAGGTAAAGTCAAAATAGAGCTGGAACTTGTCAAAGTCTTTGTTTTTGTTTTTATCCGCTCCTGGTTTCTTCTGGCCTTGAGCAGATTTCCCCTGCTCCTTTTCCTTCAGTGCTGTCTTGGAAACACTTGATTGGATGGTCACATAGCTCCTTTCACATCTGAAAAAAAGAAAAAGGAACACCTAGAAAAATCTGACTGGAAATATTTTAGAGATGTACGTTTCCATCCTACTTAAGGTAGCAGAAATATACAGAAAGGCTCTTTTACAATGCTTTAATGTAGGTGAGTGTCTCTGGATCTTTGGCTATCATGTCGGCCAAAATGTGCTCCACACCAGTGGCCACTTCTTCAACGGATGACAGACCTGTCACACACAAAAAATCCGACACACAGAGTGAATTAAGAAAAGGTCTCTACTACATGTAATCAGTGATATTAATAATATAAGCCTTGAATTCTATACATCTACTTTCATCTGTCACTTAACCAACTACAAATAACAAAACCTCCCAAATAAATAACTTGATTCACAAACATTTTTTATTTCGTCAGAGTACAATAGGGAAAAACAATCATTTTAAGATCTGTTTTTATTTGCATGTGACTGCATGTAGTGGCCTCCTACCTTCAGTGCCAGGCTTCACCCAAGCTGTGAGATCCAAATTATGTGGTGAGTTCATCATTGCAGAGGCAGCATCTTCCAGGCCTAAAGCTTTGGCCCTGCGAGCTTTAGTAAGCTTGCTGCCTTTCTTGTAAGGAGAATACTGCAAACAAAACACAACGCAAGGCTTAAAAAAATGACTGCTCATCAATTTGTCAATAGTCGAGCTCTAAGATTAATCAACTTTAGCTTATTTAATTAATCTATCATTTGCACCCTATATGGTATCAACCTAAATCAAGTAAAATATCATGATATCGAGAAGCTTTGTTCTTATGATCCCTAGACTGAGCTTCCAGGTGTAAATCTGAAGGCTTTTGTCTAATTTTATTTAAACCAACGTTTAACAGTTGCATTTTTACAAACACTATAAACTAAATTATGCACAGAAATATGTTAATAGGCCAACTAAATGCTTCTCGCTCACAGGAAGTAATGGGCAGAGAGTGATGACTAAAATGAAACAGAAAAAGTCAGAAATATGCAGCTCTGATGCCAATATTATCACACTATTTAACAAACATGTTTGTCTCTTAACAAAAATCTATTAAAACCAAATCGGTTGGGAACAAATGCAAATATTATATCGTTTATAGGACAACATCAGAGACCTACATCACTGCTCGGGGAGGAACAAAGACAACCTGCTAACTACATATTATATATTTGATTCTTTTGTGACATTTCTTGTAAAAAAAAAAAAAAAGAAAACTTCCCTTTTAATAACAGCATTACAGCATAATTAAATAGTTTAATTCCTTATTTTCCATGAATTTATAGCTCTTTTTGAAAACGGATGTGGAATAAAACAGTTTTTGATATATATCATATGTTTTTTAGGTCGGTTGTACACAATATTTCCCTCATTTAGACAAATCACAGTAAAAGTAACAGTTTAACTAAATAAACTATGAAATAATCTGACCACATGATCCAGGTCATCAGCTGATCGGCAGTTCCTGAGGCTTTCCTCCAACTCAGGTGTCAAAACACCGTCCTTCTTCAGGGTCTGAATCACAGACTGGGTCTTCTTAGCAAGAGAACTGAAGCATATAAAGAAGCAGATATATCAATCTTAACCAAATAAAAACAAAAAAGAGACTGCTTAACATTAACAGAAGGCTGAAAGTTTTGGGACTCAAAGCTGAGCCACTACCACCATCTAGTGGCCAACAGCAGGAAAAAAGCACTGCTTACTTTAATGTTCTTTTGTGTGTCGTAATGAAAGCAGTTAATAAATATTCACTTTGTTTATTGTGCAACATTTGCCCACCATAACTCCTCAAAGACCATCTGGACGTCTCGAACTGCATCTGCATCCATGTGGTTGATCATGTCCTTGCGGTATCGCACCATAAAGGGAACAGTGTTTTCCTCACGTAGCAGCATAATGATATTCGCACAAACCCACTGCTCCACACAGGTCTGAGTAGAGAGAACCTGAGAAGAACAAAAATGGTTTGAAAAAAGTTTAAGTGATAAAAAGAAAATAGCTGGGAATAGAAAAATGCTTATCCTTTTACATTAATGTTTACAAATTAAATTAGAGTTACTGTTTTATTCCTTTTGGTCACAGTGTAATGCAAAACAATTGGAGGAAATAATCTAGTGAATTTAAGAAGTTTAAGTTTATACATTTCTTCATTCATAAACTAAAAAGTAATCTATAAATATATACACTTTCTTTATGATTTTCAACATCGACAGCTAGGTGATGCAATTAGAGCTGAAACAATCAAATTAATTGTGATTAATCCACTATTGAAATAATAAACAACAAGGTTTTGTATGGCAAGGGCTTTGTAACCTTTATTAAGAGGCCTTAGGCCTCAATGCAGCTCCCCCGGGTTTAAATTCCCAACCTGGAGACCTTGCATGGCATGCCATAATTTACCAAATCAAATAATTATTAACTGGAGAATACAGTCTCAGAATCATTGCTGAAAGAACAGCACACTTAGAGAAGTAATTATGATATAAATCTTTTGAATCTGATTTGCTCAGACAGAGCTGAACTTCAGAACAGGTGCACTTATTAATGCATGTGCCAATTTAGTGGAACAGCAGGCGCAAACTTTGTGTGTGTGTCCTTATGAATGTGAAGCTTAGAGATAGACATATAGAGATTATTTTCTAGTTATCTGGGTTGAGCTTATCAGCTGTTACCCATTAGCAATCTGATACTACTGTTGACTGGATAGACCGTATACCTCGTCATGTGACTGAAGAGATCAGGGATGGCATAAACTTTGTTTAAAAAAAAGTATCAACACAGATCTAAATCATCACTAGCTGCTCTATATGCTATGCATCATGAATAATTAGTCAGTATTGGGTATAGGATCAGTTCTTCGCTAGTTTTTTTTTTTTTTTTTTACTCATGACATGAATGTTTAACTCATAACACAGGGTAGGTATGACAACATTGTAGATTTTATTTTTAACCCATATTACCCAGCCCTAATTATCATTTCTATTATTTTTAATGATTATTATCATTACTTTAAACTTTATAGCTTAGAACTTCCTCTTTCTTTTTAGTCTAGTATAAACTCTAGGGCTGTGTCCAAACGTCTACCCTAAACCCTAAATCCCTCCATTACTATATAGAGTGGGGACTATATAGTGGACTTCATGGTGAACTCACTTATCTGAACGTTGGGACAGATGATCACTACTGTTTGCTCCCCATTGGTCACGTAACTCTGTCTTCCCGCACGGTGCCTGCGCCATCTTTGTTATTTGTCACTGCTGTCGGGTAGCGACAGCTGTAGGCGACAGTGGGCAGCTGTGACAACAAATCCCGTAATGCTTTGCGAGGAAACTTTTCATCGCAAAGCATTTTGGGATATACCTGCTCGTGACGTGACCATAGATGACCACTTCTTTTCAAAGTGCATTGTGGGAAATTTCAAGTTCAACTATTTTTTATCCACAAGATGTTCGGACATTAATCTAAAGTGGCGTAGTCACCATAAAGGGCCCTACATAGTGATATACAGTACTATAAAGGGCCCTATATAGTGATTATGGTGGACTTAAGGGACACAGTCTAGTTGTTTATTTATTCCAAGAACCATCTTTTTAACTTAAATTATTTATTTATTTATTTAAATCAATTAAACAGAAAAATAATCCCAAGATTAACTGATTTCTAAAATAATCAATAACTTAGGCCTTATCACAGACAGAGAACAGAATGGAGCAACAGCGCACTAAGCTATTCAATGGCAGTGACTGGCATCATTCTTAGGAAGCTGTTCTTTTGTTTATAAAGCAGTGACCCAGTTGTGAGGTCATCAATACTTTCTAGCAATTTTGTTCCTTGACAAAATTATCCAACTACACTGCTTAGTTGTATGAATCAACAAACAGAAAGATCTAAAAAGTTGATAGTAAATTTAGTATTTTGCAGAGAAAAGCATCTGTTCATGGTTATAGTTTCATGACTGTTCCACTTGATTCTGAGATTTTAGGTCTGCCTCACACTAAAAGCAGGTCCAACATACAGTCCTTACCTCAACAACATCCCAGTTCATATTGAGATCATTCTTCAGAGACCGGAATTTGGATTCTGGTAAGGCAGCTCGTTGCTGCTGGTTTGTTTCCCTGAATGGCTGTTTTTTGTGACATGGCTCATCAAAAGTGAAATCGTCTTCAGGCGCTTCTTCCTTCTTGACTTGGAGCCCAGCTTTAGATGTCCCCTCATCTGCCCATCCTACTGTCTGATCCGACACAATGAAGGAGATCCTCTAAAACAGGAAAGCAAATAAGAATATTAACAGAATGAGATGGAAAAAACTAATTGGTAACAAAATCAAATTAGCTATACAAAGCATTACAGGGTTATTTCAATCCATTCTTATTGGATGTTCTGAACAGCAATGATAATGTCGACAGCTAAAGAGCAGGGGCTAAAGTTTTATAAGCATAAGCATACAAACATAAACATAACATTTGGCAAATATTTATTTCTAAAATAACCATGCTTATTATTTGTTTGATAAATAAAAAATACACACTTTGGACACCAAGAAATACCTGCATATGTGAATCAGAACATAACCTGAATTATTTGTTCTGATTCTTTTTAAAATGGACATTATGATTACCTCTTCTTTCATTCTGACACCAGATTCTCCCTTGTCAACTCTCTGTTCTTCTGGGAAATCACTTTGTGGTTTGCTTTTATTTTCTTCTAAATCATCACCATTAGTCTTTTTTCTCTTTGCTCCAGTGGTTCTTTGAGTGTTTGGTGATTTTTGTTCTGCTGCACGTTTGCGGGGTGCTCTTGGTTTAGGTTCTTTGGGAACTTTAGGAGCCTTAGGTTCTTTGGGAACTTTAGGAGCCTTAGGTTCTTTGGGANTTAGGTTCTTTGGGAACTTTAGGAGCCTTAGGTTCTTTGGGAACTTTAGGAGCCTTAGGTTCTTTGGGAGCTTTTGGTTTAGTAGTCTTCTTGGGAGCCGCTTTCATCCCGCTAGCTTTAAGACCTCTGGCTGCTGTGCTGGTAGCGTTTGTTGACTCTGGTGGCCTCCACTCCTCCATGTCTTCATCACTACTCACCACCTGAGAAAAAGATCTGATAATAAAGGTATAATAAAAATATAACATCAGAAAAAAGGGGGGAAAGTACAGAATCTTGCAAAATTACCCACACCTCTTTAACATTGTTCTTATTTAAGAAACACAAAATGGGGAAAAAAATTGACCAAGATAAAGAAACGATGATGTTCACAGAAAAAAAAAAAAAAAACAACGATTGGCTTTTTATTACTCTCAAAGAGGCACCTGTACCTGGCTTATCTTATTCAATTCTTTTAAGTACAAACTTTGGTTCCAGTTTTAGTTCCAACACGTTTGGGGGATTTTACAACCAGATATTTACTGAGAAACTAAATATTTTGTCAAATCTTTATTTTATTTTACTGGCTTATTCTGACACATAAATATGCCTAACTATTTCCTTCTACCTCTGGCTGTATATGTAAGATTGTTTGTCTTTTTTCTGATGGAGATCATCCTACACTATAGTCTACCTTAATGTAAGGTCTCTTAATAGTTCGATTATTTTAATTACTCAGCCATTAGCTACATCCATACTCTTTTTAATTCTGACCAGAATTGCTATACCTGAAGAAACAAACCTCAGCATGGCACAGCCACCACCATGTTTAACTATGAGAATGTTTTTTGTGATTTTTTCATTCTCCACCATATGTATTGTTTTGCAGGTGGGCTAGAATAATATTTTCTGCTTTCATGAGTCAAGGATCTCTCTTCTACTAGTCCCCCTTTAAGGCTTTGGGCAAACTGTAAGCACATCTAGTCCCACAAAGGCTTTCTTCTTGACATTGCTACATAAAGATCAGATTTATGAAGTACTTTGTGGAAATTAGTTTTTTCCAACCACAGATAAAAGCAAGAAGAAAAAACTAGAAGTGCTTTATGGATTAACCTTTACCAGGTCGGCCAGCTCCAAGTCCAGACTTTATTTACACCAAGGTGTTTCACTCATTAGTTAGTAACTTCTCACAACCCCTGGTTATACTGGATGTTCTTTAGTGATATCAGAGGAAATTGGGCTGGATACATGTTTTCAGATTTATTTCAGTCAAAATGTTGGAACCAATTTAAAGGAAACAGTTACAGTTTATATCAAAGGTGCAATGTGAAGCCATACTTAAAAATTGACATTATAAAGAGTCTTTGCAAACATGCAGGTCTAATGTTTAATATAAATTAATCGTTTAAAAAAGAAAGAGAAAACATAACTCACAAGTCGGAGTCTAGAGTGTCATTATCGTTGTAAACTACAGCTTTGGCAGTTGTTGCTCTGGGTCTTCGCATCATCTGTTAGATGAAATAAAAAGTCCAGTGACATTAATATGAATTAGTATGGATTATAGAAACGACACATTTATGAATTTCTTATATATGTAGCTGCATTTGGCTTCCTGTCAGCTGTTGGTAAACTGTTGCTTTTTCTTTGTATGCAGTTGGAAATATAGAAAGAAACAAATACTTTCTAATTCAAAAGAACAAATATAAGCTATTAACAGACGCTAGTTTCCATAAAATGATCTGGGTACGTAAGCTTTTTTTTTTTAAATTTGCCGCTACCAGTTAATGCTAACTGCGTTAGATACGTTCCCATTGGGTCTTTTTTATGTCTGCCTTTCTTTTCCATATTTTACCATATTGTATGAAGCACGAGTACTATGTACCTTTATAAGGCTGAGTATATTTGGGTTATACGCAGCTGTTTGACAAAAAGAACTAAAGATGAACAGCGACTTCCTACAACAGCACGATTTCAACCAATCACAACACGCAAAGCCCTTCCTCTTTCGATTAAATGTTGTGTTCCGTACCCGATAACGCCCCCTATCGTCTGGTAGTACGGGGGGTTATTGACCAGTACGTTCAGTTAAATGTACATTATGCCTCCAAATGTAGATTAAACTGATCAAGTAAAAGTAGAGGTGTCAAAAGTATTTACTACTCCAGTATAGTAGAAATCCTACTGTTTAAAAACATTTCTGTTGAAGTTAAAATATCATCTTAAGCTTTTGACTTAAGTAAAAGCGTAAAAGTATCATTTTTTAAAACTACTTAAAGTATAAAAATACAAGTAATGCAGGAAAAATGTTAAGGACAGATGCTTTAAACCTTATACTGGTTACTGCACTACTCTATTAAAGGAACATGTTTCTACAGTTCTGGGTGAATTCCCTTAGACTTAATTTTCTTAGTTTAATAACTAATGGCACAAGTATCAAATTTAACTTTGGATGATCTTGAAAAAAATATTTATTTTGGTATGTAGTGAATGACAAGTTGGTGCAGCACCAACCACAAAGAAATTTTCTGTATAAAAAAAAAAGATTTTGATGTTTTTTTTCTTTATTAAATAGGCCAAAATGAAAATTAGTTCAAATGGAACAAAACCAATGAGTCTTTTCATAAAATGTAAGGAGTAGAAAGTAGAGATAATTGCATAAAAAAAAGGAGTAGAAGTAAAAAGTTGTCTGAAAAATGATTACTCCAGTAATTTATATAGTCAAAATTTGTACTTAAGTAAGGTAACAAAGTATTTGTAATTTGTTACTTGAAACCTCTGAGTAAAATAAAAATGTATTCAGAAAAATGATGTAACCAAATATGTGTATTAAAAGAAACAATTCTCACAGTATAACACAATGATAGGAAGTTCAAATAAGGAAGAAAAACTAGATATACCCAAAATATCTGAGCAACAAACAAAAAAACAAGGATCTGAAAAAAGTAAACGTTTGTTTTATTTCTCATTAATGTACACTCAGCACAGTATCTTAATCTTTTTTCCTCTGTGTTGCCCTGCGATGGACTGGTGACCTGTCCAGAGTGTACCCCGCCTCTCACCCGTAGACAACTGGTGATATAGGCACCAGCAACCCTCGCGACCCCACCCCAGTGTGACAAAAAAACATTTGATCTTAATCTTTTATTTTCCAGATGCTCCTGTTTGTCCTTCCATCTCCAGCCAAGTAACAATGTTTTCACAACTTTTTTTTTTGTCTAACTCGTTTGAGTCCCAAAAACTTTTCAGCTCCTCTGGCAATGATTTTCTCACTTATGCTTGGGTTGGCCTGTTCAGTTAATGACATAGGCTATGAATATGAGTAGAGAAACTAGTTTCTCTACTGTTGGAGTCAGTCTCTGTATGCTGTTAACCTGGCGTAAAATAATGTTTAATAATTTTCTAATCAATCCAAATTCTCATTTATTGGTATTCCTGTTATTATTCCTTTCACTGTTCTATTCTCTCCTATGACTTTTTGCTCCTCATTATTGCAAATTACCAGCAAGTTTTTATCTCTCAAATCCTTTACTAATTAAACATTCCCAATTTTCTCATTTATTTCCTTGGAAATGAAAATGGGGCTCAAATGACTCTATTTATATTTAGCCCTGAATCAAAATATTATTTTTATTTCTTCCCCTACTACCTTCCTTCACACAACTCTTTTTTTTTTAATCTGGACTGCTTTCTTCTAATTCCCGTTTATTTCCTTGATTCTCAAACCCCCTTTCTCCCCTTTTTACTTCCTCTATCTATCTCTTAGAAAATTTTAGATAAAAAAATTTTTCTACATTTTTCGATTCCCTTCTACTCTATTGCATCATTTTTTTTTTCTTAAAATTTTTTAGACAGCACAGAACTATAAAAATGTAAATGAAATTGTACTTTTTAATTATAGCAGAATTCTTAAAACAAAAATCAAATGTTTAATTAGGGTATAAACCTAATAAAAAATAAAATGAATATGTTTTGAATTAAAAAAAATGATAAAATTAGATAATCATATATATTGCTAATATGAGATATTTTTACTTTTGTTTAAACCTAGAATGGTGTTTGTCTGTAAATGTTTTATGTACCAGAAGCATGTACAGTAAGCAAGTACAAAAAGGACCCTTCTGTAGTTCATGTTACTCTGTTCTACCTGGTAACAGATGAGTAAGAGAAATTAACCAATCATAAAATCGAGATTGAAAAAACCCTGCCATAACAGAATAGTGTTACTCAGAATTGTTTTAGGGTTTTCCCTTCCATCCGCTTTCAGTTCCCTCTGACTCAGATTAGTGAAAAGGATCAAATCTCCTAGACTTCAGTCATTACTGCGAAACAACCTGCAACCTGTTCAAACAAAAGGTAAACTCTATCTTATCTGTGTATCCTGTCAGGATAGCATTATTTCTAAGTTGTTGACAGATCTTATTTTGTTTGTGTGTGTTTATGTTTGTAGGTGTTTGTGTTTGAGTGAAAAATGTCTGACCCAGAGACCCCATCCCAACCTCTTCTTGGACAAACATCCGTCAATGTAGGAGCACCAGGACAGGGGTAAGGAGGGAGTAATATGTGTCTTTATCATCAAGATTTCTTAATTATATGTTCTAAATTCGTAATCATTTGGGGTTTGTATCTTTTGTTCCCAAAACATTGATTTTGCTGGGATATTTTGATTGTATGCTTTAATATTTAAATTCTTCTTCTTTTGGGTTCAAAGTAGTGTTGCACTGTTATCGATACTGCACTAAAATGGTGGTATCGGTATTGGTGAGTACCAACAAATAGGGCACCTATACCATTTTAAGAGCCAAAAGTTTATTCAACTATTGTCACCCATGTCCTGCTTCACAACGGTAGCCAGCAGCTTGACAAAGCCATGATGAAAATTATTTTACATCTAAGAAGTATGCAGTTCTTCAGATATACACACGCATCAATTTCAGACAGATGGAATCGGTATCGTCCGATACTGCACAGCCAGGTATTGGGTATCGCTATCAGGGCCAAAAAATGGCATCGGTGCAACACTAGTTCAAACATCAAATTTGTTCCAAATCCTTGTACAGTTTTATGCTAAATCAAGTATCCATGCCTTTTCATTTGTGACAAATTACAAATGAAAATCCAGATTATAATCCCTTGATATTGTTTCTAATGAAGTCTCAATATGATTTAAATTAGTAGGATTTGGAATAGTTTATATACCAGCTTCTTTTATGTTCTAAAATACTTTCTGGTAATCTCTGCTTTGCTATTGTTTTTTTTTTTTTTTTTTGTATTGTAAGTTTGAATTCCTTGGACTTTTTAAAACTACACTAAGAATCTGTGTTTTGAACAGTTTGTATCTTTTTTCTTCCATATTGCAGTAGAAGAATAACATGAAAATAGGAGGCAATATTTGATCTTTAAAAATTTAAATTAATAAAAAAATTAATTTTCCCACAGTGGAACAATAAAGGAATAATCTGTTTCTGGACAATTTAGACCCTAAAACCAGAACGAGAAAAACTATATTAAAAAAACATAAATGAGTAAAAAGGCAGTTTTAGTCTATTTATTATGGGGCTGTTCTTGTCTAGTCTGTGAAAGTCATAGAAGACTGTTATGTTTCTTACTTAATGGAGCATTCAAAGATTATTCAAATTTGAACTTTAAGGTTTGTGTTCTGGAGTATCTGATAAAATCATAGGAATGTCCAGCAGACAGAAAAATATTTTCAAACTTTCCTTTTTGCATCTGGTTGGCAACAAGTGATGTCATCTGTAGGTATATGTGGTAAATACCCTGTGCTCAGTTCCGCTTTTAGAGAACTCCCCCAGTTTCCAAAAAGACCCCTTGAGGAAGTTACATGTAGGTTTTGTCACTATCATTCACCGCGTTTGAGATTCTTTTCCCCTTTAGTTAATAACTAAACAAATATGCCTTATTTCCTGCCTATATTCTGTCTCCTTCTAGCCCTCGGTCCACCCGGGCTTATAAGGTGGCAGGACTGACCCTGCTGGCCTGTGTCCTGATTGTGGGCCAGGCGGCGATTGCCTACTTTCTCGTCAGCCAGAGGAGCGACATCAGGAATCTGGAGGAACAGAACCAAAAAATGACCGTGCAGATGAGCAGTGGAAGATCTGGTAAGCAACGGAAATTCAAATCACTATAGCAGGAATAAAGTATATCATGATTTGTTTAGGTTTTGATTATTCACAGCTTAAGAGATAAAAAGTTTACTAACTTTAATTTAAAAATTAATTGTTTTTATTGTCAGAACATGGGTCTCTCTAATTTAATCAGATAGAATACTGTTTGAAGGAGATAAGAAATGATGAGTGCATTTAAAAACCTGTTGCTGTACAAAATCGAAAAGCAAATCACTATGTGTTGCAAAACTTTTTGAATTGACTTAGTAACGGTCATTGTTTGCCCTCAGAGACACTCTTAACATTGAAAAATTATACAAATCAATACTTGGAGTTGATGAGAGAATGTCAGTCTCACTGTTGCACATGTTGCTTTTCTTTTGCTCTGCAGCTTCTATGCCTGTGAGGATGCACATGTCCATGATTCCAGCCCTGGAGATTATGGACACCTCCATGGAGGAGGTAAAAGCTGCTTTTGTTGCACTTTGGTTAACATCCATGTTCTAGAATTAATGTTTTTCCCTAAAAAATAAATCAACCCTTAATGTTTATTACTGTAAAACCAGTCTCATTTTTCTTT
>NW_015151309.1:0-2076 GCF_000732505.1 Cyprinodon variegatus | reverse complement strand
TTTTTTTTTTTTGCTGAAAAAGTACAGGTCAACATCTGATTAACTTTTTATGCTGCAGTCTGCCTGTCAGGTGGCTCAATAAAAGTGTTGCTCACAGGAAAAACATTTTATATGCGCACATTTTTTTTGCATCCTATGAAAAACACAGAAGGCATGAAACTGAATTTTAAAAAAAAGTAAATAATTGGGCAAAAAGCTACTAAGAAATTTTGTGGCCTCAGCCACCCGTTTTGGTGTGATCCACCATTAAATTGCTGTTATTAGCGGTTATCAGCTCCATTGAATGGCTTCAGACTGTGCCTCTTTTTACCTTCTAATAGATTTCTTACAACTGATAGTAGAGCCTAGTTGGAAGTTCAACTGAAGAAACGCTTACTATTCACCTCCGTCACGGGCCAATCAGCATCCATAGTTCATCTTAAAAGGCACTCCAATCCACATCTCATAGAAGAAGAAGATGTCAGATTTCTATTCAGATTAACCCGATTTAACCCACCTCCATCCCCTCCTCCACTATCGTTGCTAAGCTTCATCAAAGTGTCATTCCTCCCGGACTCTTACTACGTTCCTCATCTCATCTCAACCGCTCCAACAGAAGACCGCCATGATGAGCCTGGTTCTGTCAGTTTCTTCCCAAATGGGGAGTTTTTCCTCTCCACTGTCACTTCATGCTTGCTCACTTCTAGGTCCCAGAGTGATGCACTATCAGCTCACGCAGTCTAGCGGATTTCTTCATACAGCTCAAGCACACCGTCTCGCCAGTTAGCAGTCAATGTCATCCTCTCCATTCCACCACCAGTTTCAGGCCAAGGGGGAAAAATCCCTATTATTTACTCCTGTTTATGCATATCAAAATTTATTCTCTGTTAATGTTTCCTGCTGAGGTCTGAGCGGCAAAGACTAAAGTAATTGTACCAATAAAACTCTTATAATTGTTTCTTTCGGTGTGAGATTTTCAGATCGATATGCAGTTTATCATTGACAACAGCAGCTTTGGCCACGTCTAACACCTTAAATTTCACTTTATTTACATACTTTACACCCTTTATGTAATTTATTAACAGCATACATTCTTTAAAAAAAAACCCTGAACTTTAAACCTTTACTCCAAGTAAATTCCAAACGTTTCAGTCAAACAGATTTTATGATGTGTTTAAAAACAACTCAGTTGTCAGGATATATTTTTTAGGGAGGGGTTGTTCGATATGAACATGTCAAGCAACATTTTTTTTTTTTTACAATAGATGAGAAACTACAAAAATTATGTTACGATTATACATAAATACATTAAGTAATTCTGCATAAAAAATAAATTAGGATTAGGACTGTGGTGATAGCAACCTACGAAGTCTACTGGTAGGTAGGAGGCAGAATCTGAAGCCATTTTATGGGACTAATAACCGCTAATAACGGCCATTTAATACGATTGCAACATTCAAAGCAGGTGTCTCAACATGGGGATCCTAATATCAGAATAGATAAATCTTACAGATAGTTGTATTATAAATACACTGCCTGGCCAAAAAAAAAAGTCGCCAACTGGATTCAACTAAGCAAATAGGTATGAGCCTCCTATTGGATAATTACTGCATGGGCGATTATCTTTCAGCTGGCAACAAGTTATTTAACCCCAACTGGTGCAATGACTTGCTTCTCATTTCCTAAACAACCATTGTCGAAAGACACATCCCGTGGTCGTGGAAAAGAAGTTAGTCTGTTTGAGAAGGGTCAAATCATTGGCATTCATCAAGCAGAGAAAACATCTAAAGAGATTGCAGAAACTACTAAAATTGTGTTAAGAACTGTCCAACGGATCATTAGAAACTGGAAGGATAGTGGGGACCCATCATCTTCAAGGAAGAAATGTGGCCGGATAAAAATCCTGAATGATCGTGATCGGCGATCACTTAAACGTGTGGTGAGATCAAATCAAAGAAAAACAACAGTAGAACTCAGGGCTATGTTTAATACTGAAAGTAGGAGCATTTCCAAATGCGAAGGGAACTCAAGGGATTGGGACTGAACAGCTGTGTAGCCGTAAGAAAACCACTAATCAGTGAGGCTAACCTGAAAAAA
>NW_015151308.1:359541-360860 GCF_000732505.1 Cyprinodon variegatus | reverse complement strand
GGAGTATTCCGAAATTTAATGGTCGGAACAGCAGACTGCCGTTCCCAATGAAATGTACCTCTTCCAAACTGCAGAGGGCAATTTCTACAATGTGACAATGATAAAGTTTAATTATTATTATTAATACATCTTTTTTAAATCTCCCTCTCGCCACTAGGGGCTGCTGCAACACCCCAACTTCCGGCGGCCATGGCTGCGCTGCCATCTACAGAGTTGGAGCCCAGTGCATCTTTGCTCATAGGAACAGAAGAACATGGATTGACCCAGCCCAAAGATAGTATTAAACTTCTATACTGACTCAGACCAGAAAAAAATTGTAGTTACAGCTAATTATTTATTAATCCGGCATGACGTGAGGTGGAGGTCTGCTTTACTGAACATCTTAAACTGAGCTTAAAGCTCTGTTTGTGATGCCATCACACTCCCAGACAGGATTTCTATTGTTTACCATCAGATGATAAACAATAGAAATCCACTCTGGGAGTTTCTAGCTGGATTTGCATCAAGGTATAAAAAATACCTGTCCCTTAGTTCATTCAAAATCAAAACCATTTAGCTAAACACATTAAAGGTCCTTTGGATCAGGGGTTCTCAAGTCCAGCTCTAAAGAGCTTCCATCCTATAACTTCTACATGCATCTCTTCTCTAACACACCTGAATATAAAGGCTCAATCCCCTCATTTTCTTCAGCAAAGGCATGATAACAAGCCACTCCTTTGATTCAGGTGTGTTAAAAAAAAAAATGCAGGATAAATAGCTTTTGCGGACTGGACTTGAGCACCCCTGCTTTAAATCATTACGTACAGTAAGTCCTTTTCAAATGTTGGTTACTAAAGGGGTAATATAACATAATTACTGGGGCCATATTTTCTGTACTGATTCTCAACATTCAGCTCTGGGTTGTTTAAGGTGCAGTATTAAAAAGCAATAAGTAGCCTAATAGTAATTAGGATTAAGAAGAATAAGTCAGTTTCTTCATTTGTTTACAGTTTTATTTTTCTGAACAATGTGTGCAAAATGTAAAATTTTAATCTAAATCAATTAAACAAAAATACAATTTTACCTAAAGTAATACATATATGCTATTTTATGTATATAGTTCTTAATAACTAAATAATGAAATATACATACTGATAAAAAAACAGGGTCTTGGAAATGTCCAGGAAGAGGCTCTATATTATATTTAAGCCCCAAAAGTCAGTCTTTTTCTCTACAGAAAGTATTTTCTAGATGCTACAGATCTTTTGCAAACCAAGACTGATCTGTTTTACAGAAACAACAGAATATATTTATGAGGTGCTTGGCTCCAGGTGCTCAGA
>NW_015151308.1:355718-356918 GCF_000732505.1 Cyprinodon variegatus | reverse complement strand
CCTCTGACATGGGAGCTGGCTCGGAGCTCGTCTGCCTGGCTGTGTGTTTCCTGGACGGGGCCGCCTTTTACAGCTGCTTTGTGTATCTCTGCTTCTGTCTCCTTGAACCCCAGTCGGCATCAGCAGATGTCCGCTCACACTGAGCCTGGTTCTGCTGCCGGTTTCTTCCTGTTAAAAGGGAGTTTTTCCTCTCCACTGTTGCTACAAGCATGCTTAGTGTGAGGGATTGCCTTGAAGTCAATGAGTCGATGCAATCAACTGTTTTTTCTTAGATAGAAAATTATGAATCAATTTGATTGTATGATCTGGTGAACTGTAAAGTGCCTTGAGATAACGTGTTGTGAATTGGCGCTATAGAAATAAACTGAACTGAATTGAAAAGAAACACAAGAGTTAATACAAGATTTTATTTCCTTTTGGGCTTAATAAGGTATTTTGAAATGAATTGAATTTAGGTCAGTTTAGGTCACTAGAAGTTGGGTTTTTTTTTATCACGTTGTGTTGGACTAAGGACACATCAGAGAGTCGCAGAACACCCATGGGGAATTATGGAGGAGCTGTAAAGATCTACAGCTCAGTTGGAAGAATTGTTGACAGGACATATAATGCAATCCACAGATCCAGTCTTTATCACAGGAATAACAAACCATGTAGAGAAAACATCAGATTAAGCATGGTGTGCTGGTCAGATATGTGTTGCGTGATGTGTTGCAGATCACTTGTAACACACAGTCACCACAGTCAACAAGGTAGTGGTAGCATCATAATATGGGATGCTTTTTTTCCAAGTCTGAAAGGGTTTATAAAAAAAAAAAACATGGAGAGAAATTGCTAGATGCAACAAAACATTTTATGGTATAGCTGAGTTCCCTCTATCATCAGGACAACAGGACTTAAACTTTTCAAACTGTGGCAAGAATAAAAAAAAATGAAGGTTCAAGATTCCCAACATCCAATCTTTTTAATCTTTTTATTATTTTCTGGCCATGAAAAAGTGATAGACATCAGAACAATGTGTGCAGCTGTAATTGCAATTCCATTCAGGTCATTTATATACCACCAATTCACTATACATGTCATCTCAAGTCACTTTACAGAGACATTTCAACCAGATCATACAGTTAGATTGATTCAAAGTTTACTATCTAAGGAAAACCAGTTGATTGCATCGACTCATCAACTTAAAAAAAAAAAAAAAAA
>NW_015151308.1:351165-353405 GCF_000732505.1 Cyprinodon variegatus | reverse complement strand
TGACGTGTGTGTTGAATTGGCACTATAGAAATAAACTGAATTGATATTGAATGATTTTTTTCATCTTAAATGCAACATTTATTGAGTTTGTTTTAACATTTTTTAGTGATTGCTCTAATTGGGTTAATCTTCAGCCTATGGCATGTTTTAGAGTCCATATACTTCAGTTAATGATCAACTCAATAATAATTTAGTTAATTATTATTTTGACAATCAACTGATCATGATTAAACCAAATGCTTGTTTCTGCTCTTCGTTTTGATCTAGTATAATGGTTCAGTCAGTGGAGCCGCTTCATATAGTTCAATTACTTATCTTTTCCCAATTCTTTATACAAGTTCCAGGACTCTCTGTACGTTAGGTGTTTATACAGTTGGAAAATGAAGCTTATTATTAGGAGTAAACTCTCTTTTATTTATTTTTTTTCAATAATACAAATGTTGATGAGTAGAGCTCAATAGATAAATAAAAAAAATGAACATAATGTAATATTTTTTTTTCTTTTAAGTCCCTTGAAGTGAGGCTATTAGACTAATTGACTGTTAAGTCATGTGATAAAAAGAAAGATGTCTGTTATGTGGAGCAACTTCACAGAGGATCCATTTTTAGAGCAATGTTTCAGCGTTGATGCTGACTCTAAGCCTTCTGCACAAAATGAATGAACCACTAAGGCAAATGAATCTATTTTGTTTGTTTGCTCAGCTTTATGTGTGATAGTCTATAACATGATGCCATTTAAACTGAAGGAGAAGTAACAGTTCAAACCTGTGAAGAGTTGCTGGGATAATTTCAACCATTTGTTTGGGGGAAGATGCTTTTTCAAGTCAGCCATGATGAGAAAAGTTTTACAGAGAAGTGTTATTTGTAGCCATATTTTGTTGTTCAAACTTTGCTTTAGAAAAACCTTTTAAGCACCATATAGATTTATTCAGTTTGATATTTTAAAAATGGGACAAACTGAACTAAAAATCATCAATCATTTTTTTTCTGAGAAAGGAATAACATTTTTCAGTCTGATCCTTTTTTTAAATTTCCTTCCAAACAGAACAATTCGTTTTTGTTAAAATATGAGCCGTGCGGAGGCATCTTGGTCATTCATAAGTTATCATGTCCTGAGAAAATACAACAGATTTGTTTTTACAAGGAGAATGAAATTCTGGCAAGGTTGTTTATGTAATCCTTTATTTTAATACAGAATATATGAAGGCCATGTTAGGAAAATAAACCCCAGTATAGTTTGAAATTTCCAGGAAAATTTGTCTAGCAGAATCACCATCTGATCTTCTCATATAAAGCAGTGGAAAATGTTAAAACACAATTAATCCCAAATTGTCTCTGCAAAATTATTGCTGACAAACAATAATTACACTTCTACATAAAAAACAAAAATCTGTTTATTGGTTTTACAGTTTACTTTTAAACAGAGTAAAATAACAAAGTAAAGAACAACTCTCATACATTAAAGAAATACCATAAATAAAAAATTTATCATTATTATTTCTATAGCCCCAATTCACAACACATTTAATCTCAAGGCACTTTACAGTTCACCAGATCATACAGTCAAACTCAGTTTTCTAACTAAGGAAAACCAGTGATTGCATCGACTCATTGACTCAAATACAAACCCTCACACTAAGCATGCTTGTAGCGACAGTGGAGAGGAAAGACAGCCTTTTAACAGGAAGAAACATCCAGCAGAACCAGGCACAGTGTGAGCGGCCATCTGCTGAGGCCGACTGGGGTTCAAGGAGACAGAAGCAGAGATACAAAAAGCAGCTGTAAAAGGCGGCCCTGTCCAGGAAACACACAGCCAGGCAGACGAGCCCTGAGCCAGCTCACATGTCAGAGGATGAAGAGAGCACATACAACCAGTCACAGTCAGAGAAACAGGACTACACTGAAAAAACAGGCAGATCTCCAAAATCTATATATAAAGGTGTTGATGGCAGCAGCACAGCTGATATTTCTCTCCAGGATGGAGTCACAGCCAAACAGGAACAAATGAGGTGAAGCTACTATGAGAACAAGCAGAGAGAGCATAATGTTAATGTTAGAGATTGAACTAACAGATTCTGCAGAGTGGGAGAATAGAGACAGAATGAAGCAGAATAATGAAATGGGGGTCCCTATCTCCTCAAGAAGTCTAATTAAAGGGCACTATATATAATATATATATATATATATATATATATATATATATATATATATATATATATATATATATATATATATATATA
>NW_015151308.1:347100-349519 GCF_000732505.1 Cyprinodon variegatus | reverse complement strand
TTCTGAAATATCTCAGTTAACATTTTTATTTGTTTTTCACTGGCCCTAATCCTCTTCCGTACTTAAGCCTCCTGGAAATATGTAATTTTTCTCATTGCTGGAGGAATAAGGATTATTACTTTGGTTTTGTTTTTTTCCCATGGCGAGGTAGCAGAGGATTGTTTATCGTTTTAATGGTTCTTCTGATTTTGTTCTGATTCTGTTTTTGGTAATCTTTAAGCTTTTGGGGTCTGAATAAGCCACCATGTGTGCAGCCATATGATGGTGGTGGTTCCACATCACTTCCTGGAGAAATTGGAGGAAAGAAGCTGAATAAATCTTATAAATGCTCTGCCTCAGCAAACAAATTAATTATTGTGATCATTTCTTCAAGTTCCTTTGCACACTTTAAAGCTAATTCTATGTCTGCTATTCTGTTTAACATCATGCAGTTGGACAATCAAATTTTTTGAGTGTGTGCAGAAGACTTAAGTGATGCTGTGTTAACAAATGTTGCATGCGGCCATGCGTAGATTATACAAATCAGAGGTTTGGCTTTTTAGGTGGACCATCGTCAGCAGTAGAGTTCAGCAGAGCTTTCACACCTGCCTGAACAAAGCAGCTTAAAAAGGAGCAAATGGCTCTTTTTGTGAAAGTGCACTCAGCGTTGTCTGATTACGGGTTTCAGTTAAAGTCCCCCTGCAGTTCAGAAAACTCTTATGATTCTGATGGCAGGACAGGAGTAGCTTTTTATTTATTTTTTATTTTTTTGGCCTTTCTTATAAACAGCAGTTAAGCTATTGGACAGCATCTGATGGTAGCTGCGTTGTAGAGTTGGTGAGCTCTCTTATCTTTCTGCTCTCCACCTTGGTGGCTAAAGAAACGTATTTTAAAAACAACGGAAAGTCTGAATATCAAGTATATTTATAATTTTTTTTCAGAAATTAGAAATTAAAATAAGACCCAGGAAGGGTTTTTTCCCACATTTTCTTAACAGTTTCTTTAGCTAACCCCTCTGTCATGTCTTTCCAGATCCATCATGACCCGCTCCTCCTCGACTAGCCGCTCCCTCGCCGACGTACCTCCTTCCTCTTTTGCTTCCCGACGCTCCGACGCAGGGATGAGATAATAAAGTCAAGCAGCCGACGCATGCTGCTACATCCCCTCCTCAGTGGCACCTGTGAACCCCCACTGACCCCCTACTGGAGTTTATTTTCTTAACTGAACCCCTGAAACTATGACGACGCCGGCTCTGCTGCCGCTGTCGGGTCGTAGGATACCCACTCTGTCGCCGGGCGCCTCCTCCTTCACGCACCACAGAGCTACTTTGAGGCTGTCGGAGAAATTCATCCTCCTCCTCATTCTCAGTGCCTTCATCACCTTATGCTTCGGGGCCTTCTTTTTCCTCCCGGACAACTCCAAGCACAAGCGCTTCGATCTGGGCCTGGAAGACGTGCTGATCCCGCACATCGACTCGCCTAAAGAGGGGAAGCATGGCTCAGGGCAGGTGATCATACATGGCCAAGGAGGACACGATGAGAACAGACACAGGTGAGGCAGGCTTTTTCCTGGACTGGTTGTAATGGGTTGACTGGTTTTATTGGTTTGCTGTGCTGATGTATCCACCTGTTCCCCTCCTCCATCATTTCTCTGAACATCTGTGTTCTGCTGCAAGTGCTGCCACCTTTGTGTGTCCTCTGGGTTTAATTGTTCGGCTTGTGAAACAACAGGACATTTCATCGCCTTGGTCCTGTTCCTGTGTGATTCTCCTGCCGGCAGCTCAATCGCCTGTTCAAAAACGCTTTAAGTCTGATTTTCATGGTTGCAATATTGTGCTTATTTGATTCAGTCTCTCCTGGTTTGCTGCTGATCCTCTATTATAGATAGTATTGAGATTTTTTTTTTTTATGTGTGTTGTTTGGGATCCAGAGGCCCTGCAGGAAGTTCATACGCATCATCCCTCAGATGCTATTCTTGGAGCTGAGAAATTACTGAGGGGGTTTTTCCAGATAAATCAGGACAAGAATATTTGTGTGCATTTGGTTTAACAGAGTGAAGCAGAGGGGGTGGAGTTTTCTTTGTTTATTCTATGCTGCGCCTATGTTGTCTTTCTTTTTTTTTGTTTGCTAATTGAGCTCACTCCTTTTTCTGCTCAAGTTGGAGAAGAGGTTCATATCTTTTCTTAATATACAAACTATCAGACTGATGCAGGGAGGTTGCTCTGATCCACCTGTTAGCCGGCTATGCAGCAGTGCAGCAATGCTGCCTTTATTGGGTAGAAAAAAAACCTCTGACCATTAGTATATTGGCTGATAGGAATGAGCTTGGCAGTCTGAAGTTCAGCGCGGGGGGGACAAATTTGAGCTCTCTGCTATGCTGAAATACACTGGTGAGAACCCTGATTAATGGTGCATAATTGACCAAAATGCTGTTTACTAGG
>NW_015151308.1:342762-344657 GCF_000732505.1 Cyprinodon variegatus | reverse complement strand
TGTGACCGCCTCATCTTCCACTGTGACCGCCTCATCTACAAATATGCCGCTGTGTCGCACAGCAAAAGGGCTCCACAGCGCAATCTGTCAGAGTGGCGGTGCAAAGGTAGCCCATTTTCCCACCGTTTTAGGTAGAATTGCTTTGCTTTAAAAAACATCGATACTAGGAAGCCAAAAACCCCGATATATTGACAAAACAATTTTTTCTCCACACCACTAGTGTAGATTATGCTTTAACCAGCAATAGTGGAAAAACAAACTGCTTCATGACTTCACTATGATTAGAGGCCAATTAATAAGTTAATAAGCAGCTACTCTTGAAAACAAAGTTTTTCTAAAAGGTTCCTACATCTTGCTGGTGTATTATTCATTTTTGTGTTTTTCTCTTCGACTTTGCTCCGTTTCTTAGTAAATAAAGCCCTTTTTATATATTTACAGTAACAACATAGGTATGCTAGTCCACATGTGTGCACGGTGTAAATGAGGAAGTAGCCTATGAAGGCTTAGCCAGTCAGCACCTCCCAGGGAAGTGTTGAAATATTGAAGGAAATTCCAAGATTCAGTTGGAAATATGAAAAAATTATTGATTCAGAAGCTCTCTGAATCACTGATGCTAAAGCCGCCGAGGCGTTCAGCTCTTGTTGATGTTGTTGTTGATGGATGTGAGTGATTTAATATAGATCCATCAAATTATTTGTTCTTACTTGATGCTGTTTGTGTTTGTTTGAAACAAAAATGTGTTTTTTTTTGGTTTTGTTTTTTCCCCCTGATGTTCTGATGGGAACCTCTGGGGAGGATTGATTAGATCTTAGCTATTGTTTTTTTATTTATTAGTTTTAATAACTTTTCATAATCTGTCCAAGTCAAATTGCAGTAGTTGTTGTAATGTGTGTGGCACAGAGACGGAAGTGAAACAATCTGCACAGATCTGCTCACCCTGTGCAGTCAGAGCCTGTCTATACGCAGTCAGTGTTAAATGGAGATTAAAAAGTTGTACGCAACCGGAGTGACCCGGCCTTTAGAGGAGATTCAGGTTATTTGGAGCTAAGAGACAAAATAACCAAGTTTAAGTTTTCATTAAGCTCACATTTTTACAGGAATATTGTTTTACATTAGCAGCTCCTAAGTGAGTAAAATGCAGCTTTTGGGAGATATTTCATAAATGGATTGAAAATCTGTTCTTTGGTCTGAATATTGAGGTATGATCTTATTCAGTAATTAGAGAAGTGTTTACAGACTGTAAATTATTTTTACGGTGGAAGAATCCTGATGAGTTGTTTAAAGGTTTTATGTGTTGCCCTTTTTATTTTTGGACTGATATCTCTGCCTGAGGTTTATCATGTAGTCAGAGTCTGACGTCTGTCACATGGGATGTCAAAAGGTTTTAGACAATCCAAATACATCAAAAACAGGTGTCTAGTCGTTGCTCGTTTCATTTAATCATACTGTGTCTTGTCGCCAGATGGCACGACTGCCTAAGTTGGGTAAAGAAGCTGTAAATACTGTAATCAGTGGAAAGTTGGTGTTGGTGGCATCAGATTCTGCAGAGGACGGTCATACGGAGCTGAGGGTAGCTTCAGGTTGATCAAACCAAGGATGGACATCACTGTTAAAATGCTGCATAATTAACCTCTGTGGCTAGAGTCTTGACTCAAACAGGAATGGTCACTTAAAATGCTGGACACAGGAAGATTTTATTAGAATTTTTGTTTTTTAAAGTGACACTTAATTTGAAAGGCATTGTGTCGGTGGAAGGAATGAGGTAACAGTCAGATGTTCAAATAAAACTGCGGTGTGATCTTTGCTTTTATTGAATTACCGTAAATTCTCTAATATAGGCCCGGGCCTTTATTTCACTCAAGTGCATCGCGGTCCAGGCCTTTATTGGATAGAGG
>NW_015151308.1:317502-340632 GCF_000732505.1 Cyprinodon variegatus | reverse complement strand
TGCTGCGGGAATCGAAAAAAGAATCATTCAGCGAGCTGCCAAACGATGCCATGGAATCGGAAAATACAGAACCGGTTCTTAACAGGAACCGGTTTTCGATTCCCATCCCTTCTATAGGCTGCACCCACAAAGTAAAACAAACAAACAAAAAAAAACTTACTTATATAAGCTCCACAGGTCTATAACTCACTATCCCTACCAAGCCTGTAGGGGGAGCTCTACATGTCACCCCTAGAGGAGGGATGAAGAAGAATGCTAGCTCCTGTTAGCTTGTGGTATTAACAGCTTCTGATGAAAGATTCTTCAGGTCTTTATTTCAGCTCTGCAGGAGTACTGCACAGTTTTTTTTTTTATTGATTTAAAGGCTTTAATATTGCAAATATCAAAATCTGTTAATTCTGGATAATTTTATCCATCGTGACTGCTGCTAGCTTGTGCTAAATGAAAATTAGTGCTCTCCTCCTTGAATTACGCTCCCTTGGGGTGGAAGTATCTACAGTAGCCACATGGTTCAAAGCATGGAGAAAAATATGGTATTTTCCACCTAGAGCATCTAGTTGTCTTGTAAATATCCAGCCAGTTTTTTTAAGGTAATGTTCAAACATCAAACTGGATCTGTTGCATCTCTGTTCAACTTTACTCACTGAATAACATGAATTAGGGCTGGGCAATTAAACAGCTTTATGCCGCAATGAATACATCTGATAAAGTTTACTGATTTAGAATCGCAACGCAGGTTTTATTTGAACAGGATTAGGGTTGCAATTTAACTTCAGCCTTCTATCCCCTGGTTTTTATTTCAGGTAAATCAGAAAACAAATCCTTAAATATCTATCGACTGATAAGGATTGCTTGTATTGTGATCCATTTTTTAGCCTTAATAAACAGCCCTAAGCTGAATGCATTCAAAGGTGCATGAAAGTCTGGACAGAGCAATGAACTAAACACATTCTTATGGTGTTTCTTTTGTTACGGTTGGCAAAACATAAATGGTTTTAAAGACAAACAGAGCAGCTGCTTGGTAGGAGAAGATGGCTGAACCTGTAAATCTGAAGCGTACATTGCAGTGCTGTGTACGTTAGTTGGGATCGGGCTCATTATCTCAAGATGCTTTTTTAAAGATGTGGTTGGTTACTATAAGAAAATGAAAAGGCCCAACCCTTTTTACCCTCCCATCCCTCTCATTATGGACTTTAATGGCCGAACTGCAAGTGACCCCGTGTTTCCACTTACTGCTGCCACATATTGTTAATGCTGCAGGGCCAAGCCTTTGCTTATTTTGCTGTTGGGATAAATCATCATCAGGACCCAAGAGCCATTCTGTGTTTGCTGTGGAGCTCAGGAAAACATCAAGGCATCCTCATTTATTTCTTATTTATTCAGTTTGATTTTAGATCTCATCCCTGTGTCCTTTTCTTTTTGCCGGGGTGTTTTTGTTTCTGCACTTCGGCAGTAATTAGAGTCAACTTCTTCCATGTTTCTCCCATTTATTATACAGACACATGTACTTTGCTTCAAAATTAGAAGCAGATATTTGGATCTTGTACCATTAATAGTCTTCAACCATTTAGATTTAGAAAAAAAAAAACCTACTGCTCTCTGTTTCACATTAATAATTTTACATTTCTCGCATGTCTTCTGACCCGTAGCAGTCGAATCAACCAACTGAAGCTAATGGTCCAAAAAGAAACGCCTCTAACCCTGTGTGAAAACATCATGTCTAAAAGGCTCATTCCCATAAATGGCGGCAGAGGAATCACTCCACATTTGACAGGTTGACCCGTCTGGGGCTCTCAAGATCCAGAAACGGAGGTCATTAATAACTGCAAGGTTAGCGAACCAGAAAATGCCACTCTGGGTAAACATTAAGAATGAAGTGTTGGCTTATGTTCCGGCTAGAAATTAGCTGCTCTACAGACGTATTGTAGCCAGATGATCCAAGATCTTTATCTACAGAGAAACACTATGCAGGATGTTAGTGTAAGATCCCAGCAGTTAATGACATCAACCTGGAGCCTATAAACAGAGATCAGCTGCAGTCTGTGTGGCAAGTAATTAGCGGTCAGTTAATGTAGATGCACAGCATGTAGCCTTTAAATTTATACATAATACCCACATGATGCTGAGTAGATTGCAGATGCCACCACTGTTTTTGTAGACAACCAGTATGGAGCAAATTTTGTTTCATTATTGTTGCAAGCTACAAATACCTTTTTATAAACTGAAATAAAAAAAAAACAGCAACAGTTGTTTGAATTGAAAGATGAAAAAATGTAATCCAGAAATAAAGGTTTAATAAAAAAAATGTAATAAGTAAAAGGTTTTAAGGGTTTGAGAGAAACTTTGCTCTTGTCAATGATTTTATTTCCCTTTTTTCATATTTTCCTAGATAAATATTTCAGTTTTTTTTTTCACTTTAAAAAAAACAACCTTGTATTAATGTCTTTTTCTTTTAATTGTGTTTTTTTTCTTCAGATTTTTCAGATTGAGTTCACTAATGACATGCTCCTTACTCTTAACCTGACTCTGCCAGATGGATTTGCTCCGCATATCCATCTAAAAACCTTCCGTTGAAGTAATTTTGGGAAGGGGCGAAAATACTGGTTAGCTGATTGGCCTATGTTGGTGATAGACGGGCCAAATAAACCAATCAGATCAACGAAGCATATGACGTACTAACAGAGCGACGACGAAAACACAACCACAAGCAAGGCACAGGCCAATTGATAGATCAAACTCTTGCTGAAACCAGTCGGGAGAAGAGCAAAAACATATTTTCCTCTGAGAAAAGCCTCCAGAGCAGTGTTTTGCTCTTCTTTCAGTGAAGAAATACTCTGTAATTCCGATAAAACTTGCTCGATAGCCACGCTAACGCTAGTTTCATCGGCTGAAGCCGCCATGTTCTTTAGACTGAACTGTCGCGCTTCTCGTTGCGTCACACCTCAACCCGCCTCAAAGCCAACGCTGATTGGACGTTCGTTTGGTGAACGGCTCCAAATTTTCTTTAACGGAGAGTAGCCAGACTGATCTGCGAGTGAAACCTTGAAAGCTTGCAAGATCAGGATGGTCTCACAAGGCTACCTTACTCTGTGGAGAGGAAACATGACAGATTTCTATTTCTCTTGATGTGGGCAACATTTTATTGGTCAAAAACAAGCGTTTTTTCCTGGGCTTGAAGTGAAGAGAATGTGATCTGTGAGATGCAATTTTAAAGGCACGAAACACGTACAGCTCAGTATGGAAAACAAAGAAAACAATGTTTTAAATCTGTAATAAAAAAAAACAAAAAAACAACCAAAAATGAATTGTCAAAAATGTATTTATAAAACTAAAATCCGGAAAAATAGAAAACATTTTCTTTGATTAAAACATTTTTAAAGGTTTCATATCTGGTTAGCAATTTTTTTTTTTTCTATTTACAAAACATGTTCTTTGCCAATAACAATAATTGAACAAAATTCCCTCCATAAACCACATTTTAAAGTCAAATTTAATTCCATAAAATAAAGATTTTTAATGTTGTGGTAAGAAAAACTTGGTCATATTTCTAGATCCTTCATACATGGCTGGAAGATAAATAAATTGTTTATTATTTATACTTCATTTCCTGACCAATTTTTTAAGGTCCAAAAACATATTTGTCATTTGATGCACCCATCATTCTTTAATCCAAAACATTTGTGATTCCATCTCTTACTAAACCTCTTTGTCAGAAATAGACATAAGCCCCATTTCCACTACCATTTTGAAATCGAGCACGGTAACCAAGATAACTGTTGAGTGTAAATGGCAGGCACAATTGAACCGAATGGGGAAAAAAAAACTGAACTGTGCTAAAATGGTACTAGTTAATCAGTAGTTCTTGGCATGGTTCAGTTCTGGCTTAGTTCTCAGATAACAAGGAATGCATGAGCAGACCGCGTCATCCCCCTAGAGTCAGCCTCCATAATTATGAAATTTCAGACATCCCTAAAAATACTAGCTTCCCTACCGTGCCGCAGGCTTTCCCATTATGACTCTGCTCAGCAGTGTGATGAACCTCAACGTCTGTCGTTGTTTCCTGCATCTGCAGGCCCTGAGACTATTGTTCTTAGTAGTGTTGCATTGATACCAGTATCAGGCAGTGCCCGAATCTAGCACTAAAATGGTGGTAAATAGGGCACGATAGCATTTTGAGAGCCAAAAGTTTATTCAACTATTGTCACCCATTCCAGCTAGGCAATACAAAGTTCTACTGGATTCACTTTGTATTAGTCTTTTTTCCTGCTTCACAAAGGTAGGCAGCAGCTTGACAAAGCCATGATGGCAATTATTTTACATCCAAGTAGTATGCAGTTCTTCATATATATACACACACACACATCGATTTCAAACAGATAGTATCAGTATGGTATCGGTATCAGCCCATACTGCGCAGCCGGGTATCGGGGCCAAAAAATGGTATCGGCGCAATACTAGAAATGAGACTGTTTGCTATATCCACTTCCATAAAGTAATGTACCGGTAATGTGAATTCACCAAAGTCTGCCTTCTTTGCCTGACTCTCCGCAATCAACGAAATATCACAACAATAACCAAACTTCCTGAATGTTACGGGCGCCGCCATGTTGATTCGCTTGTTTTCATTTAGAGAGCAGTAGTACCGTATATCGTCACTAGGAGGTGAGGTGCTAGCATGATGTTTAAACGGTTGTAAGGAACTCGGCAGGGGTCGGTTTTCAGGGGTTAGTGTAGATGGGGCTATAGTCTCTCTCCTGTTTGTCCAGTGCATGATAGCTAAATATTTTCCAACCTTCCTTTCTTTGCTGGCATGTTTATTTTTTCCTTCACCTCTTTTTGCAGGTTCAATGTTTAAAATCCAACCAGTTGGATATTTCTGGGATTAAACTCCTAATGCTGTCCAACCGATCAGACCAACCAATTCCCAACACCGATTCCCACCCCTGCCTTGTGGAACGCTTCGTAGAACGTTCCAGTAGGATCCTTGTTTTGCACAAGTTTAGGTCATCAAAGAATTTTTTTTATGCTCCCAAAAGGCTCAAATTCTATTAATTAGATGGATATTATGTCTTCTTGTGTTTTTGTGAATGTAAAAAAAATGGTTTTAGTTGTTTTTGCTGCCAGCTGGAGTGTCACAGCACTCTAAATGATGTGTGGTTGCTTGGCTGAGCGGCTGGCCAGGTTTTCTGAATTTCCAGCTGCAGCAGAATTTTGGCAAAGGTTTGGTTTTCTCCCTTTGATGGACCCGACTATTTTTCCTAAGCTGTGCTCACAGCTGTAGTTTTTCGCTTGCTGCAAAAAAAAAAGAGTTTTTTAATTATTTCTATCATTCTTGCTTGTTGTTTTCATTCTGTTAGAGCCTTGAAACGTGTAGAAAAGCAAAACTTTTGTTCTGTTATAAACTGCTTCCTTCCACATGTAAAGATTAAATGTAATTTAGGAGCCAGAGTGATGTAAGCTTGACTCGTTTTTACTGTTTCGGCCATTTTTCTCTAATCAGATTTGGTCTCTTTATGCTTCATAAATGCTGGTTTTTCTGTGGAACGCAGCTGCTCTCAGGTCAGCTAGACTGTTTGTTTCTGTTGTATTTGTGCTTTTCTATTGTTCCTTTCACTATGTTTTCATGGCCTGTGGTGTCTCCAAGCCAACAAGGAGACCTTCAGTGCTCGAAGAGGAACACAACTGAGCTGCCAACAAAAAGATAGATCTGTTTGGACCATGATTGTCATTGTCTTTAGATCCCTTCATCTGGAAGTGCTGCTGCAATAAGTCTTTGATCTTTGGAGAAAAGGCACTTTTTCACGAGTAGCAGCTCAGCATGTAATCCAGGCTGGTTTTGTAAACAGACTTTTCTTTGAGTTGTAGTTTACTTTCATTCCTATTTATGTCACGACTGATTTGACCGAAATAAAATAATATACAACTGAAATAAATTTGTTTTTCAAATAGAACATAAGTTACTTAACTTAATGATGTTATGCGACTTTCTGTACACTTTCTGAATCCACACTTTTCATATCTAATGTTACCAAATTATGAAATTTTTGATTTAAGGTGCGTCATCATAGGGTAATGTTGATCCAACAGGTTTAGACAAAAAATAGAGTAGCTTAACAACTATATTCAAATAACCTTTCTACAGACGCATAGCTCTGACGAGCTACCTCCTTCAGACTAGACTTGGCTGTTCATCTACACCTTAAGGACAAAGGACATTTGTTTCAGGACCAGAATGTTCACATTTTGGACAGAGAAGACAGGTGGTTTGAAGGAAGCCATTTATGTTGAGAGAGAAAAAAACAACCTTAAACAGAGGGGATGGACTCAGGTTCCAACTCTCAAAAACCTGCAACGCAGCGATAGTCGATTCATTCCTGCTATCATCTCAACCTCCGTCGCTATGCAGAGGACCAAAACATCTCACCTGGTCAGCCAGGCAAACGATGATCCTAACAACTCTCCTTTTTAGAGGCATAGGCCAGTATCGGGTATTTCAGGCCAACGACGACCTCAACGACTCCCCATTACTAAGGGATGGATCTGTTCTTTCAGTTCTATTTGCATGTTTTCTAAGCCTTAACAAGGCTTTGTTGGGCTACTCTATAAAGCTTAGAACTTAACGCTAATCCAGACATTTTGAATTGAAAAAGCTTCCTGGATGGAAAGTGAGACATCTTCCAACTTGGAAACAAAGTCCAGTTTTTTTTTTTTCTTTTCTTTTTTGGATATCCTGCTTTGTAATCCAGGGCAGAATGACATTAGTAGTGGAAAATCCGACTGCATGCAGGGCTTTCAGGACGAGGTAGCTGCCTGTGAGACATCGCTTAGGGAACCAGGGAGAGACGCACATCGGCTCTAGATGCATTATGATAGAACCATTGCTGCGTTACTAAACACCACTGGAAACACTCAATATTTGTTGCTTGTTGCTCGGGCAGCAAAGCTGCAAAGTTAGAAATGGCAGATATCGCTATCGAGGGCAGAGCAGGGCTCCGTAGCCCTTCATACTCTAACCAGCTTCATAGCAAGAAGGACAAAGGTGTTGATTTTTCAAAATAAAGTAAAATTTTAACATTTCATGATATTTAAATATATTTTAAAAGTGTTATGATTGGAATAAGTGTGCAAATATACAGAGTGCTATATCCCTTTTTATATATGTTTTGTAAAGTTCATTCTGAAGTTGTGGCAGCTTTTGTTGAGTTCAGGCAGTAGGCCATGATCAGTTACTATAGCAGAAACTAGGGCTGCAGCTAATGATTATTTTATTATCGTAAGAAAGAGCTTTTTAATTTTTTTTATTAGGCGAATAATTAAGTGATTAATTTGGTTTCTTGATAAAAAAAAAGGGAAAAAAAAGCATTTTACTTAAAAAAAAAAAACTGCCGTTCACATTACAACAAACATTTCAAGCCCAATTGGACCAATCTGCTGTTGTTAGCTGTCTCGCTCCAGAGCGAGTACGGCCCACCAACTCTGCCCCACTCTGCCTCACTCTCTACTGGGGGGATGGAGGAGGATATTGGTAGATATAAGCCAGATATGAGCCAGATGTGTGGCATCAGAGCTAAAGGTTAATCCAGTAGATCGGACAGAATGCAGAGCAGGGGAGAGGCTGACTCTAGAAGCTACATAAGAATGAATGAGTTAACAATACTTTTAAGGACTAAATTAAAACGGCTTTTCTAAAAGCTACCCGCAAACCTCTAAAGAGCGTTACTTACCACATCCCATCTCAATGTCATTTTTTCTTCTTTCATTTAAAAAAAAATCTTTATTTCCATTGCACCCTTTTTGTAGTTTTTTTTTTTATCGAGATCTGTTGTTTATTTACTATAAACTCATATTAAAAAACATAACTTTAAAATACAAAATTTAGAAACACGAAATACTATGTATACATTTTTATTATGTTTTAACAACCAAAATCAATGAAGATTTAGAAGAAAAACAAACTGTTCATTTCTGGGGTGCAAAGTTACCATTAACAAATATGTTATGGATCTGCCATGTGGTCAGTCTCCGCCCCTTTCTATTTGCTGCAGTGAGCTCTCATGGTTATTAAACATCATCTCCCATATGGTTTCCGTTTTATCAGGGAGTCTCAAAAATCCACAAACGAATGCAGTGAAGGTCAAAGACGGCTGGTAGTTTGCAGAAAAATAATAGTGTATGCATCAAAAATACTTTAGTGAATGTGAACCTGGTGGGTTTGTTTGAATCACCATATGCATGTGTGGGGCTCATAAGGGAGTTTGATATTGAAACGCTTCTGAATCTATATTCTACTATATACTAAAAAAGGAAGAATGAAAAACAGACACAAAGAAAATCATTTACCCTTTATTCCAGAGAGAAATGAAGACAGAAAGACAAAGAAAATGTCTGACAAACACAGAAAAGACAAAGAGACTCAAATGAATGAACTGTCAAATAATTCTATGCAAAGCTGAAAACTGTCAAATAAAACAACATGTTATGATTTACTAAACCCTAAGCCATGTTTTTTGTCCGTGGACTCTGTTGATGTGTGGTGCTTTTGTTTCAGTTGTTCATTCAGTAGCGCGGTGCTGCTGCGATTTGCTAGTTGGACTTTAAACAGCCTAAGCTTCAGGTGACATTGTGGCTTTGTTTTCTGTAAAATGCGCCTGTGTTTTTGAATGTTTGCTCTCGCTCTAAACCTCCCCTCTAAGTCGCTGCTGCTCCTGTTTGGCCATGAAGCTCCAGTAGCAAATTGCTCTGCAACAAGACAGAAAAATAACTCCATGACAGTCTTTAAATGCAAAATACATGATGCCGATTTGTCAACAGTGGAAAAAGACGTGTCGACATTTCTTCATTGTTGACATAATTGAAAATGACGTCTAATAGTTGCCGGCCAATGTCATCTCATGGGCTGCGTGAATGGAAAAATGACCTGCTATTTATCAGTAATACTGCTTGGCAGGGATTTGCCATTGGAGTGAAATTGTGACTGCGTGAAGCGGCTGATGACCTACTTAAAATGCTGAATTCGAAGCAAATCACTGGATCATTAGAGGGTTGTACTTTATTAGACATGTTGACAGTAGTCGTGTTGTGACTTGATAGGCAGCTACAAAGACATGTTGTAAATGACCTTCCAGCTTCCTTGTAAAGTAGGCTTTCAGACTTAGTGAATATTAAACCAATGAGTCCCTCTGAGGTTCCGATCAGTTCTCCTACTGTATACGCCACAGAGATGAGCAAATCTGTTTTCCAGTGTCATCTGGTCTTTGAAGCTGCTGTGCAATCATTCAGAGTGTCGTGTGTGGGAGGAAGCCCCCTCTAGATTTCAGAAAGTAATTGCAAATTTTGAAAGGCGTAACAGTGTAGAACAAAATGTAATGAATCACTGCTCCGAGTGAAATTGCTTTCCAACCTCAGGGTGCAAAAATATAAAGGAGCAGCCCTGCATGCATAGCAGTTTGATATTTGTCTGAAGTAACTGCTTTATATAGATTAGTTTGGGTGAATTTTGTTTAATAGGAAGTTGAGACAAAATCTTTAAAGAACGATTAATTGAGACGTCCTCAGAAATCAGTATAGCTCCCACATGCTTACTAATTTTCTAAAATATTATATAACAGATTAAGTTTAGCATGTCGACTATCCGCTGCATTATTTACTTTACGTCATTAATCCGTAATTGGGACATAAAGATGTGGGTTTGTTTGTCAGTATGCAGCTTTGTTGGTCTGGTTGTGTTGGTGAGAGGGAGGTGTGAAACATCACTTCTCCGTTTGGGATGTTTCCTTCCGCCATCTCCCATTTATCATCTCTGAGGAGTAAAGCTTTTGAGAAACGACCTCTTAGAATCTAAGGAAAGAACAACACATTTGGTTTGGACGGAGCTGCAGAAGTGCTGCTTCGCTGCTCCTAAATAAAAAAACATGTTGGTCAAGTAATGATTGGAAAACACAGGGAAATGGGACTGAAGGAAGCATTATTAGTTAAGCATTTTAACAAATAAATGAATCCTACTATGGTCCATGAAGGTGCTGTCTTAATTTAATAATAACTTTTCTGTAATTAAGAATTACTAAGTAATGTCAGTAATCCGTGAAGTTAGGGATGCACCGAAAATTCAGCTACAGTAGACTTTTAGCCAAAAATGACCAAAAAGTAAATTTTTATTTTTTAACCGATAAAAATTTAACACAGAAACAACACGGCTGAAACTTGCAATGACGCAAATGTTCCATTCAGGACGTAGAAAAAAGGGAATGTAAGCCAGCGGCAGAGCCTGCATGCAGAAACGTTGAGCATGCAAAGTAAAGCACAGGTTGTGTAGCAGAGTGTTTCAGAGTTGAGGGCATGGCACACAGGTTTTGAGTGAGGGGGTGGGGCGAGTTTAAACGGTGCTCAGGCCAGTGGTAAAAAATACAGTAGAAAACGTTCTCATCACCATTCTGAATATGAGGAGAATGTGACACAGAAAAGGAAACTGACTCCGAACATGGCCACTCCGTCTGTGGTGGATGTGTTTGAAAATGCAACAACATTTCCCAGTGATTCTGCTGAAGTAATCTATTGAGATGCCTTGAGTTTATAAAAAAAAAAAAATCCCTTTATAGTCCAACAATTGGGAAATTCACTCTTCTGCAGTTGGACCCATCCCCTTGGGGAGCAGCGTGGCGTTGAGGGTTTTACCCAGAAATCCAGAGTTCAGGCTGTCGGGATCGAACTGGGTACTTGCAACCCTCTCAGAGCACAAGCGCACTGCTCTGACCACTAGGCCAGAGGTCACGGATTAGCGGATCCCGGTCCAGATCCGGACCTACCTGCTGGCTAATCCGGACCCAACCTGATTTAAAACATTTAAAAATGACTGCATGTTGTCAGACAACAGTGTCTATGGTAAAGCCCTCCGGAGTGTCCGGCACCAGGCTGCATGTGATACAAATTAGTCAATGAGCTGCTGCCAGTCTGGGCTGCTGCTGCTACTTTTAGACACAGCAGGCAAACCTGTGGCAAGCCGGGCGATCGGAAAGAAGGAGAAGACAATGAGAAAAGTAACAGAGTGGACTGCCGGAAGAACTTAGGTGAACGGGTGAGAGAAAAGTGAAATGGTGCTCAAAGGTGACCCTGAACATTCTGAGTATGGAAGCAGGATTCTCCACCATGAACATAATCAAAAATAAATATGGATCCAGGCTCAAAATGACCACTTTGATATGTGTTTGAGAATGGCTTTGTCTCCATTCAAACCCAGTTTAAAGCCTCGCAGTGCAGCATAAACCCCACTGCTCTCATTAAGCCAGAAAAAAGAAAAAAAAAAAACAGTCAGTTCAAGCATTATATAAAAAAGTGAGTCAGGAAATTGCATATATACCAACTGAAAGATTGTTGTTCTCTACTTCAAAAACAATTTCGATTTTTAAATGGAAAAACTTTCTATTTTTTAATATTTTTATTTAAAAATTATATGTATAACATGGATGCATAAAAACCTCCTTTTATTCAGTGTTGAATTCTGTTTAAAGTAATGGTTTAAATTAAAAATGTCTCCAAACCTTTACTGGTTGTTGATTTTCTTGAGTCAGACCCCGCTGATTGGTTACCCCTGCACTAGTCCAACACTCCCAACATAAAAATAGTTTTTAATAGGATTAGTACACACTGTAGCCAAAAATACTATGATTTTATTATTCAACATACCTTCTTTTCATGGCCTTGGTTTCCTAATTTTGGTTTCTGACAAGAATTTTTTATTTCTGTGCATCCCTACTAGAAGCAATAATTATGAGCCTCATTTCTAAACAGAATTAGCTGCTATCATCCAAATCTTTTCAAGCTGCCTCTGGACATTCATATATCCCTTACTGAGCCACATATATCCTGTAAATTAACCCAGAGATGCTGAATCACTGGATTTTAGGTGTTGATCTGCAGCAATATCTATAAAATTAGCATTGGACGTCTCCTGTTCAGTTTCACTGCTGTTTAAGAAATGGCAGTGGCTAAAGTGTAGCATGCTCAGGGATATCTTCTGATGTTTTATAATCAGCTGGTTTTCAGCTTGATCACCTCTGACTGGTGACCGCAAGCAAAAACTCAAACATCCAATCTTCTCCAGTCTATTAACACACCAGACATTTGTGTTTCCCATCATGCTGACAACAGCGATCTTTGTTGTAGATGCTGTTAAGGGGAGTCCAACATGGCGCCAGAGGGAGCACAGATTTAGGTTGCTGTTTACAGCTGTATATTCCACATGTTGACCCCTCTGCTGTTTGTTCAGGTTCCAAAATAATATTAAGGGTGAAGATATTTCTTTTAGGTTTCAGTTTTTTCCTCTCAGGTTTTCTCTGTTATTAATGTACTTGATTTGATTATTGAATGTTTAAAGCAACCTCCAAAAACATTTTGGCATCTGATCCTACTTAAAATCTGGTGGCATGTCTGCTTCGCTCACAGCCCTCAGTGACTGCTTCTCCAATGTGGATTAGAGCTCTAATTAGTTTGGCCCTACACAGTGATTAAAGGGAATGTTGGACAAGACGACAAAGACACTGTGAAGTAAGACGCCTTGGCTTTGGGAAAAATAAAAGCTAAAATGGTCCTAATTATGATCTACAGGGGGCCTCATGCTCTTGAATCTGCGCACAAAGATATATGTGGAGAGTTATTAATCTGCGTGTGTTTCTAAATAGAAGTGCAGAGTGTTAATCACGCCTGTGCACAAGAAAAAGGGAGGTCAGCCATGGAGAAGTGGGAAGCTGAAACACTGAAGTGCTTCTAAAAAAATTGGAAAATTGGTGCAAACTTTAGTACAGAAAATAATAATTGCCGATTTTAGGAATCTCGAGCAAAAAAGTTTTCTTCAAGTTTTCTCTACAAACGATTAACTGGGCGTGTAAGAATAGACAACCTGATTATGTAATCGGAGACGAGGAGAAGACGTTAGCTAGTGCGACCCAGACATGCCTGCAGATTTATCAGCATTCAGCTACCAACACTATTGTTTTACTATAAAAAAGATGAGTAAATGTGTCGAATTCCTCTGACAGCTGGAAGAAAAATAAGCGTGGACAGATTGTTAGTTCGTAGGTTTTATGTGTCTTTATGAGACATTTTTATATTAAACTATATCTGGTAATATTCAGATGAACCACAGCAATTAGTTTTATTTCTGTCAAAGTGAGCTTTTACTATTCATTTGTTAAAGGAACACTTTATAATTATAGAATTTTCAGGTTAATGGAAAAAAAAGAGAGAGTACAGGGTTCCCACGGGTTCTTAAAAAGTCTTAAAAGGCATTGAATTCTTCAAAATTAAACTAAGGCCTTAATTGGTATTAAAATGTCTTAAATCAGTCTTTCGTAGTTCTTAATTTTTAAAACATCATAAATACTGTAGGATCATTTTTTATTACGATTTATTTTTGTAATCTAAATAAAACATTAAAATTAAAAACATTAAAAAACATTAACATTAAAAACATTTAAAAAATAACGGCTCGCCATTATTGGTTCTGTTTCGATAGCAGAACCAATAAAAGCGTTTTTGCGGCCGGGACATTTGGGAGATGCACCATTAACTTTTTGTCTGGAAAATATGAGCAAGTGTAAATGTAAAGAAAATTAGCTCCAGCCAAGAGTTTTCTCCATGGCTAAAACCAGAACCAGGGAACATACATGAGGCACAGTGTATTTTGTGGAAGAAGTGATTCAAGCTCGAAACGATGGGAATTAAGGCAGTGGAGTCACACATGCGTAGCGCAAAAACACAAAACGTCAAAATCGAGTTACCGAGAAGCAGCCGGTATTTCTTAGTTTAGTTCCACCCTTGTCTCTGCAACACCTCCACTTATCACCAAATCAAACATACAAAGAAAACGATACAAAGAAAAATAGCTGCAAAAAAGACTTAGCACTGGTTATGTTGTGGTTTTAAAGCTGATTTGTTTTGTTCCCTGCTAAAACAAAGTTTGTGAATTCAGTTAAATAATTATCAAAATATATCTGTCATTTGTGTGTTTTTAGCTTTCCTGTATGGAAATTTTTCAAAAATTGAAACATTAGTGCAGTGGTTTATGTTATAATAAATCTTTGGGTAAAGTTGTCGCAAGTGGGTTTTTCTTGTGTTTCTTGTAAATTTGATCTTAAATTTTTATTTCAAGTGGCATTAAAAACTATTAAAAAAAGTCTTGAATTCAACGTTCCTTATGCTGTAGGAACCCTGGAGTAGTGCTACTTGTAGGTTGTGGGGAGGGGGGGTTTTGTCTAATTCAAGTATTTGTTTTAAACAACAGAAAACATAAAGAAACTGTTAACCTTTCAATACTTGTTCATAGCCATGTAATTGTGCATCTATGTTTCCTTGCTTTCACTTTGTTTTTCATAAATATCCCTACTCGCTACAAATCCCCTGATGCTTCACTAGTTACGCAAGGTGAAACAACAATGTTCATTTACTGTACACACAACAAGAAAATGCACATGCCATAAACACAGGTGTGGTTTGATCCCAACTCAGCGATGTAATGTCACGGGACGTGGAACTGCCTCAGTAAAATCACGACTTCAGACTTTCCCTGATAAAAGCACTGAACACTTAAGATGGTTCCACCCCCAGAAACGCAGCCATAGTAAAACCAACCCAGTCCGCTGCCTCCTTAGCCAGGATTTCCTCCTACTGATGCAACCTGCACACTGGAGCCTGCATAACTGCTTTTTAAATGACAAAAACGGCTAAAAAGCCAGTGGTGGAGATGTCCTGTTGTGCAGTGCCAAAGATCTGAGAATGGACGAGGAAGAAAAAGAAAAGGGCTTCACCTATTGGTTATTTTAACAATCAATTAATTTATCTTTATTTTTCTTTATTTGATTAATCCGTAAAATTATTCTTGTAAATTTTAATTTCTATATAAAAAAAAACAGTCGGAATCTAGAATAAAGCTGTTTTTGTACAATTGACATGAATTACAAACAGCAAAATGTAAAGATCATACGTACACATTAGGGATCAGTATATTGTGAATATTTTTCATCATTTCTCCATTGGGGCACTGGCAAATTTGATGAATATGTTTAAATGTGTTTACCACGGGATGTTTAAAGCTATAAATAATAACATGTCTTTATGTAACTGTGTCATATATTTTTCAACAATAGCACTTGTGATTGTGGGGCTATGATTCCTGCGGCACACAGTCAAAGTCATACTGTTACTGTAGCTAAGAAGGACTGGAAACATTATTGGAGAGTTTTTGTTTTTATTGTCACTTTTAATATTATAGTTCCACAAAATACAAGATCTTAAGTCCCTGTTGCCCAACTCTGCTACATATATAATTATTTCTCTGTCTATGAATAATTTCATTTTTAATGGTGGAAATGTGTATATATATCTTTTGTGAAAAGTGTTTGTAGTTTGAGTTTTGTCCTAATTACTGCTGTGATTAGGTTAGTGTTTCAGTAAATGGTTTGTTTAATTCTGTGTGACATTCATCTAGATAACTATTTGATTTTATTACCTGTGCTGGTGAAGATTCTCAGTCATCCAGGTCATAGTTATTCCAAAAATAGAAAGATAAGTACAATCCACTGGAGTTTGTTTCCAAGTTTGAAAACGCAAAACCTTGATTTTCTTCTGGAAAAACACGCAAATTGAAATTGTTTCCAAAACAAAAACAAGATTTTGTTGGGCTACTGTATAAAACCTCGAACTCAACGCTATTCCTGACATTTTGAATTGAAAAAGCTTCCTGGTTGGGAAGCAAAACGTCTTCAAAACTTGGAAACAAAGCCCAATGGATTATTTTTAATTTTCTTTTTTTGGAATCTTATTACCTAATTAATTAATTAATAAAAAACGAATAATCATGATTAAACTGATTGCTTCAGACCCCCACTAAGTTTAGTGTCGCTGTAAATACAGTAAGCTTTTAGATTAACTTTGTATAGTAGTGTTATGGGGCTTTCCGTAGGATTTTAAATCCAGACAGAAGAAACTTCTTGACTGATTCTTAATGTTCGGCCTGCAGACAGTGACCCGTTCAATGCTATTGTTTCTGATCATTTACCAGAGCCACAAATATTTGGCCTATAAGTGGGACCAGGATCAAACTAGTCTAATAGAGCATACTGGGATTTGTGTTTTGTTTTTCCATAAATATAGATTTAAAATCCCAATCTTCTTCATTATGTCAAACCAGACATCAGATACAACAAAGAATAATTGTATAACATCTGTTTTCACAATGATTGGAAAGATTTACTTCTACTAGGTGATGTGGTCTGAAAACTACTGAAAAAAATCAAACGTCCTGCCACATTTAAAGGAGAAAAAATAATTATCAAATAATCTGTGGCTACTTATGGCTGAAAATCTATGCTGTTCCTTGTTTTTCCTTGTTTTTTTTATTTCACCAATTTAATTATGTGTGATGGAATAAACCTGATCAGAAAGTTCTTATTTTATTTTTATTTTTTTTAAGGTGGATAAATAATTAGGTCCATTGTATTGATAAAATGTGATCATATGACTTATGACATAATATAGTTTGTAGTGCAGCATTTGTTGATCATGGAGATTTTTATTTAACATATAAATCCAGTTATTGAAATGAGATCTGGGGTGTGAGCTTACATTTGTCTACTTATCATGTTCTATTAACTTTTTTTTTTTTTTGATTAAATGATTTGATTTGAACAACCAGCTAGAGAATGGAGCTCGATACATTATTATATACTAAATGCATAAATATCCTTTGTCATCCTCTGATTGCCTCGCCTTTACCTTCTGTTTTGTTTTACAGTAGCCAAGTTGGCTAGTTTGAGTTGGAGGGTTGATTTTATTCTGAAATTCACCTGGACTCTGTCCTCTCTTCTCCCTGACTCTTCCTGTTTGGCCAAACGGCGTGGGTCACAGCTCCATGGCTTATGTGAGAGCAAACATTGATTTTGATGATCTGGGTTCCTTTCGGAGCGTGCACCATATTTAGTGAGTCCAGCGTTAGTCGGATCATGTATGGTTCAGAACCGACGACGAGACGAGACTGCCAGGCATCTGCCCTCCTGTTGCAAATGGGGCTACAGCTACCTTTGGCTAATCTTTTTCCAGCATAATATTAGATTTTTACATTTATTTAATGTTTTCACCAGTGTTTGTTGCTATGGTTGTGTGGTTTATTTGGCATCTCTTCTTTCATCCAAAACCTTGTTCCTTCAACTTAAAAGAATAACAACTTAGGCTTGTATACCCCACCAGGCAGGCAGCTGCTTTTTGGTATCCATCGCTATAGAGATGGCCAATCAGCAGATTCATGGTGTCACTGACGACTAAACAGAAATGGCAGACTAGACTGGACTAACTGATCAGGAGGAGAGGTCTTGGTGCAGCAGCCTCCAACAGGACTTCTTTGCATTTCCTTTCCTTTCAACATCATGAAGGATTTTAGTTTGTTGGGGTATTGTTCTTCCAGCAGCTGACATTTTAGCCTCTATTCTTGGTAGAACTCAGATTGATGTAGTCTGTGAGAAGCATTTGGCATGTTAGACTGCTCGACAGTAGTCCTTTTTATCTCATTACTAATTAGTCCACTCCTTTCTCTTTCCATTGTTTCTCCATGTTGGAGACAACTTGCATATCTTCCCTTAATATGGAAGCTGTCGGTCTAAACCAGAGACGTTGCTCTGATACTGCAGCCGTGGTAAGGCTGACAGCAATGCTGCGTTTTACTGGGTAGAATAAAACCCACTCAACAGTGGTCGGATCTCCTTGACCGGTTGTCAGTAGCGGACCGGTGGGAAAACGGTTTAAATGGCCGTTAGACTCGTTAGAAGTCGGCCTATCGGCCTAAACTCTGTGCAATTTTTCAAGTTTCATCGTAAACAGCATTTGCAGTGAATTTGGCTTAACGGAGCCCTGCAGGAGAGAGCTCAGACAGGGGGTCAACTAACTTATAAAAAATAAACGTAACAGCCTGGTTAAAACCAGCTGTCCATTTGCAAAAACATGTTTGTCCTGTTTTTTTCAATGTGACACGGATTGGAGCAAAGTTTAAAAGAAAACTCTTCTCTGATCCTCAGCTCCTCCTGAGTTGTCGATTCCCTGATTAATGTTCTCCTTTTAGTGCATTGGCATATTTCAGTGGTTTCCAGCTGCACCATAATGTTATTTATTTGCCAATGATGTCTTAAAGTCGTAGGGAAATTATATTTAAATGTCAAATCAGTCTGGCTTAAACATGTATATAAACGTCCTCTTTATCAGACGATATTGTCCCGAAATGTAGAAAATTTCTGTTTAAAAAACAAATATCCTGTTCTAAAATCTGTGTTTTTCTTTCCGTTATCTTATGCAGGCCAGTTAGATATACGTCAGCCTGTACACCTAAATTCGGCCAATCATATATAAACTGTTATCTGTCAATCAATTTTTTTCAGTCATAGCATCTTGATTCATATGTTGCAGTTAATATACGCAACGGTTGAAATAAGAAATAAGAATCATTTCCTTTTCCATTGAGTTCTGTCCCAGTGTTCACGGGGATGGACGTCTGTGTCTTCAGCAGGCGTAGAGCTAACAGAACTGGCAGCGTTGCGAGGCAAGGGCTCAAACATGTACGGCTGTAAGTCTTCTACACCAAACCAAGCTTCTGCCGCCCTGGCGTCCTCTTCCACAACAACTTGGTCCCCGCTTTCCTCCTCTTAATAAAAAATATATAATGGAGGAGACTCATCCACGGCATCCGACACAAAACTCTCCTCCTCTTGCATGGTTCCGCTGTCCATAGCGTTCCTTGAAAGTGTCATTGCTAAGTCCCCAATTTAATGCTACTTGGCCCCAATGGGATTTCCCATTGGGAACCTGCTAGCACTAAGTTGCTAACTGGTTAGCAAGATGCTTCCAACAAACCTGCCACAACCAAAAAGCTTGCGAACCTTCCTTCACAACAATCCCGCCCCCTTGATAAATGACTAATCACAATCACTTTATTCACTCGTGTAAAGTTGTGGACCGCTCGGAAAATTCAGAAATGCAACGGTTGGAAGAGCCGTTTCCCTACGACTTTAAAAAGAACTTTTAGAGATGAATGTACTCTCTGTAAAACTGTGACAATATCAGATGTAGGAATTATAAAAAACAAAAAAAAAACAAATACAGCACCTGTTTGTCTCCATGTTGACAGAAATGTTTTGTTTTGAACATTTTCTGACATCCTGAAACGCACATGAGCTGAACTTTCACATGTTAACATCTATCTGCCATCTTTAATGGAAATCATCTTAGAGTGCTTGTTGTCTGCAGCTCTTTCATGATGGCAAAGCTGATTTCATTCTTGATCATAGAGTAGCTTTATTTCTGAATTAAAGAACCTGGACTGAAAGAGGAAAACAGCCGTGCTCTCACTGATCCCAAATGTATAGCAGTTGGACAGTGTACTGGATGCATCCTCATAAATCCCTTCATTCAATCAGGAGCATGCACTAACTGCCATCTTGATGTTACAAAATCTGTTTTCCATCAATTAAAGTCAGACACGCTGAGTTGCAGCATGAATATTAATGAGGCGTTTCCAGGGCGATGTTGTGTAACTTTGAAGCTGTTATTTTAGACACAGTTGGCCCAACATCCAGCATTGGGATGATTTTATAAACACGGACACTTTCTGTGTTGTGCATAATTAGCTTAAAAGCTTTGTGTCTTTTCTGCTAATTATTTCTTCTTTTATAGCTTTCTGCAGCAGCTGCTCAACCGTTTTCTTCCTATATACAGTTTTTATTCTGTCCTCTTGTTTAGGTGAAGTTATAACACGGGCCTGGGCTGGCTTTAGTTTGCCTTTTAGTCAGATGTACTCTGCCTTCTTTGTCTCATAGGATATCATTGTTCTACTCATGCACACGTTTTTACAGCCTCTCATGAAAGCTGTATTTCTAATTATACCTTTACTTTGTGTTATTGTGGTGCTGCCTGGTCCATTGTGTGCTCTGTGCAGCCTGTACCTGTTAGACAGAACAGACACTGAAAACCTTTTAGACACCTGTAAGTTTCCACACCTGGGGTTTCCACACTGAGTGAATGTTTTTCATGGAAGCAAACCTGCAGACCTTCTGATGTGAGACTGTGTAACCCTATTTGTGGTTAGCACAAATTTTCATGAACAACTTGGTATAATTTGCATCACATAGACGGTTGTCGCCATCATATTTCACTGTTTAAATGTATCCCAACCCTAAGCTGAAGTCCAGGCCTTTACGCTCATTATTTATCGATTCTTTGACATCTGGGCTCCCTTCCCCACGGCTCTGTCCCATGCATTTTACTACAAACATTGCTTACTCTGAAATGGTAAAAAAGATGTTGATTTATGGCGATACATCCACCTCCAATTATCTCAGCGGATGCTGTGATTGTTTGTTTAGTTTAGTTTTCTTTAATTTACCTCCCTATTTCCACTGAAAAAGACTGAGTCCTGGCAGGTTTTCTTTTGGTAGATGATCAAGGGGATCTTTCCATAACATAAATGGCTAAATATTTTTCCCATATACTAAGTAACGAAAAACAATAGTAGATGATTATGCTTTAACTATTTATTTTGCCAGCTGCATTAAATACTGACTGAAAAAATAAAAATGCATTACTTAACTTGCAAAACAAGAAACTATAAAGTTGCTGAAAAACAATGAGTTATGATTTAAAAGATGGTGATTGTAGCTCCAATATGCTGTCAAGCTATTTTTTACTTAAATATGAGGTTGTAGCTAACTGTGATGTAGCTCTCTGTTTATATTGTAATGCAACAACCTGCTGAGAGAGAAGTTGTGGTGTTAGCAGCACTTTTAAACCTATATTTAGCTTTTAAATTTAAAAACGGAGCCACATAAAGTCCATTCTGCATCCTTGCTACGATTAAACAGTGTAAGTAATCCTGGGCCGGACTCTGGATTGACTTATGTTTCTTTAGCATGCCTCCCTCTACATTATTTCTCTTGCCAATAACAGTGAGGCTCCACTTTGGAATAAACAGCCGTGCCCTCTAGTGGGTGTATCATTACAGGACCTAAAAAAATACATAAAGTTATAGTGAAGAATAGGGGTGTAAATCACACCTATCATGGCGATTCGATTCAGTATCGATTTCCTGACCCAGCAATTCGATTATTTTCGATACTCAGGAATAAACCACGATTCGATTAATTGGTTCTATTTTTTTTATACACCTTATAGGCTAGTCTATGTTTTAAATTTGAAATAAAGTAATGAAAGCTGCAATAACGTTATGCATTTTTTTTTTTTAGAAACAACAGCAAATAACAGAAGTAGAAAAGTTGCACTCCACTTATTCCTATTAAAACCTCATTCACTGAAAAATAATAATACCCTGGCGTTATAGATTCTGCAGGCCTTTCATCAAAAAATACTGCACACAATCAGTGCAATGCAATACCTCTGCTCCAGATGTCCCCGCCCCCTCCACAGGCGCTCCGCTGCACCCCTCTCTAATTGCAAATATTTTGTATTTTGTCCCTAATATTTCAGGCAGGGTCAAAGCTACAATGGTGCTGACACCAGAANGATTTACTTTTGTGTGTTTTTGTCAGGCAGAAATTTATTTATACCCCCTGAGGGTGTAAGAGGTTAACAGGCGTTTCCTCTCGGGAGCAGGTACAGGGTTGTGCATGTGCTTTTTTTTTCTAAGTGGAGAGTGCGGGACTTTTAAAAATTTCAGGAAAATCCTCCGCTATACCCAGGGTTCCAGCAGATCCTTACAAAGTCTTAAAAAGCATTGAATTCTTCTATATAAAAATAAGGCCTTAAGTGGTATAAAAATGTCTAAAATCAGTCTTTCATATCAAAAATAAAGGGATTGATGATAATTTTTTGACATTTACCGAACGGCTTAGCTTTAACCATTATTAGGTCCATCCTGACAGCAGAACCAATAAAAACGATGTTCCAATAACATGGGGAAGTGTAAATTCCATGAAAATCGGCCAAGAGTTTTCTGCATGGCTAAAAACAGTACCAGGTAATGTATATGAGGAATGGCGTATTTTGAGCAAGAAGTCATTTAAGCGCGGCACGATGGGAATCAAAGCTGTTGAGTTAGACATGTGAAAAGAGAAAAACAAAGCACCAAAATCAAGTAACAGAGAAGCAGCAGCTATTTCTCAGTTCTGTTCCACCCTTGTCTCTGCAAGGCCTCTGCAGCCATATGCAACGTCAAAAAAAGCACCAGTAGCTCCAAATCTCCGGATGTTTGGTGGTTCGCCTACAATGAAAGCAGAGCTATTATAGACTTTGAATAGGGATCAAAACAAAGTATGTGAATTCTATTCATTAGTTGTGAAAAATATATCCTTTATTATTGTGTTTTTAGCTTTCTTCTTATATGGAAAGTTTTTCAAAATTGTAAACATTTCTACTGGGCCAGAAAGTGATGGTTTATATTAAAATAAGCATCACAATCAATTTGTGGCAACCAGGTTCTTTTTTTTTTGTTTATGGTGAAGTTGGTCTTAAAGATTTATTTCAAGGGACAAAAAAAAGTCCTAAAAAGTCTTGAATTTAACTTTCCGTATGTTGTAGGAGCCCTGATACCTTTAAAGGGGTGATAGGATGGTTCTATAGGGTATTTGGTGCTGGTCCTTAAGGTCTTTTAATAGGGTGTGTAACATTGGTTGGGCTGAAAATGGCATATTTGCTGATCTATGAGCCCTAATGAAAGCCTGGTTATAAGCTGCTGGGTAAGGCAGGCAGGCCAGAACCAAATAAGGCAACATCCCCGAGTTAACGTTAAATTGGTCCTTCAGTAGAATTCACCCGATTTATGGTGGAAGTTTAAAATTGTGAGATTTGTAGAGAAAGGAGGTGTTGATGGGGTTTGAACTTCTCTCCATTTCACCCACTGAACTATCGTTATTCATCTATGACAATGTAAACTCCGTTTCACAGTCTATGACCCTTTAGGTGGACTTTATCAATTAAACTTACTCTAATAAACCACCAGTCGTTCAACCAATCTTAATTAGATTTTTTTGTTTACATTCTTTCGCAGTTTATTTTTGTTGACTTAAAGGAATAGTACACCCAAAACATGATTAGCCTTCATTTTCTACTCACCCCCATGCTGAACAACACTCTGGAGTACTTTTTTGA
>NW_015151308.1:289580-316012 GCF_000732505.1 Cyprinodon variegatus | reverse complement strand
TGCACCAATAGGTACCTCAAAGAGCTACTGTCATGCTCCAATGCATATAGTTTATTTCTTACATAAAGTTGTCATGTATGTATTAAGAAACATGTTTTATTTTATCCAGTATCTCGATAGATAACACCTCTACTTTTTAAGTTCATGTTATTTGAATGAAGGAAGGAAGGAAAATGTCTATTCTTTAAATCATTAGAATGGTATGCATAGTTTATTTAAAACTATAGAATAGATGCTGGTTGTTAAAGTACTACAAGCAGAAATGTGGCTGCCATAAATCTGAACGAATACAAGCAGGGAGAAGGAAATAATTTTAGCAAAGAAACAAATCGTCTGAAAACATCTTTCCCTGATTTTTATTGTATTTTTATGTTTAGCTGTTGGTTCTACAAATGACTATTGCTTTGTTTCCCGCTGGCTTTACGGTTCGACTTAATGGACAGATATTCAGTGCAGATTAGAGACATTAGACATTTTAATGCAGGGTGACGCATCCTTCCTGATGAGCAACAATTTTGATCACAAATTCGGTATGGAAGGCATAAAGGCCATTAATGCACTTGAAGGGAAACTAAGTACTGAGCTTGAAGCGTAGTTACACAGAGATAAAGGTTTGAATATGTGATTAAAACCGGAAGTTTTCCTTTGTTGCCTTCCTGTAATGTTTATCTGTAATCTTCGTTTCTTCAAATAGATTTTTTATTTAGATTTGCATACAGTTTGAGCAATATTTTTTTTTAGATAAAAGAAAGCACATAACAAAAAAACTACAGGAGGCAATCCTGCACGACGGACACGTTGGTGAGCACGTTTCCACGTCCCCAATCACTATAGGCTACACGCTCTCCCTGCTGTCTGTTGCTGCGTCTCTTTGAAACCTCCACTGAGTGCCTGATTGATGTGAACACCGAGGCGTCATTTGGTGTGAGCATCCACAGCTGCAGCCTCGCGTCAAACACGAATCTGTTTCCCCTTGTTTCATCAAAGCAGCGTACCTCTCACAACCTCACACTACGGACTATGACCCCCTCCCTGATCCTCTTCTTTATTTTTTTCTATTTTCTTTTTTATTTATGAATTAAAATATTTTTTCCTTATTTTCATTATTGCTAATTATAATAATGATTCAGGTGAAAATGATTCTTTAAAAAGAAGAGGATAAAACTGGTTAATATTTCTGTTCATGATGCATCACTAAAAGGAATTAATTTAAACGTCATTGAATTTAAATCATAGTAAATAGCAACGCAGGGTAAGAATAACCAGGAAAATGTTTAAAAGGGTAATACTTTATTTTCATCATTTCATATAGAACTTAAGATTTTCTAGAAAAGGATTATATTCTAGCTTTAGAAGAATAACACATTTATAGAGAATTTATTTAAAGGAAAGCCATTAAAGCATAACAAAATCCACCACAGGTTTGATATTATGGAAAAAAATTACCTTGAATAGTTTCCTTAAGCAATTCCAGTTTTAATCTCATTCATTCAGTTTGCCGTGGATGCTGCAGATACCTGCGTACATCCTCCTACGAGCTTCATGATTACCATTTATATTGCAACTCGTGAGAGTATTGACATTTAAAAGTGACCTTTGTCATTCTGTTAGATTTAAAAAGTCTAAAATAATAACTATGAATAGTGCTATCTGGCAAAGTCTAAACCCACTGGTCAGACTTAGAAAAGAAGAAAAAGGAAGAGAGAAAATCAAACAGTATAGATCTTTGGTTTATTTAAAGTTTTGCATTTGACAAAGACAGATTTACACCAATTTTTTTCTTCTTGTTTCTCACTGAAACCAGCAGAACAGAAAATGTAAAGCAACATGTTGAAAAACAAACAAAAATCATTAGAATTGCCTTTCTAAACCTTCTTCAGAATCACTGCAATATATCAGGAAAATATAATTGATTCAGTTCAATTCCTTCCAAAGGGGAATATTCTCACCATTCAGCAAAGTTTGCTTGAATTGTTTCTTTTTATTCCCACTGCATCATGATGTCTTAATGTTGTTTTTGAAGTTAACAATCTTTGCAACTAAACGTATTCATAAAGTACATAAAATGGACAAAAAAAAAATATCAGCAGCTTACAGAATTTGCAAACATCACTGTTACATTTGCAGCATTGCACACATTGATGCTGAGATGATGAATGCAAATCAATCCATTATGCAGCTTACTGTAGGCCCACTGTCCTTCACGGTTTAGATGTTTCTTTGCTCCAACTCCCCCTTCCAACGGATGTATTGCCTCCCCCTCACTGTGAAGCACTGAGGAAGCCTGTTAGGAAAAACGCCTGAAACCTGCAGCAGAGTGGATCCTCAGGATCAGGATTTAAGAATCCCTTTCTAGGCAATCTAGGAGTGACATTTCATAAGGTTGCCATCACTTCCAGATTGTAACATGTTACATGACAGTTAAAAGGCTTAAAACAAGGGTGTCCAACTGCGGTACTTAGCAGTGTCCTTCTTTCAACACAGCCGACTGAAACGGCTTAATTACCTCATCAGCATGTGTTCAGGTTTGCAGAGGCCTGGTAATGAACCAATCATTTGACTCAGATGTGTTGATGCAGAGCGAACCGTGGCCCTGGAGACCCGACTTTGGACACCGCTTGCTTGAAAAATAAACATGAGTAGCTTTTCTGTTCAGCTGTACTTTTATCTCCTGAAGGTATTACTCCCCCTCCCTCACAGCCTGAATGAACAAAACCACATCATAAAGGAGCACCTCCTTTTTTAAGCAGAGTCTTGTATTTCAGTTATTCCTGCGACTTAAAGTTTTAACACTTAAATGACTCTAAATGACATTTTAGAGTCATTTGAGTGTTAAAACTTTAAGTCACAAGTTGGGGCGAGGGGAAAAAGAGCGGGATCCAGGTGGAAAAAGTTTCCCAGCGTTCTTGTGAACCTCGCTCTTCTAGCTGGTCCAACTTCACGATTAGTTTTCCACAATGGCGGTCATACAAACAAAACAAGCCGGTAAGGTACCGAACAGGAAATACGCATAATGTAGAGCGGATGTAGATTTGACCAATCAGAGGCTTCCTTTTCTCCTCCCTGCGACACTATCCGCGGCACTGTCTGCTGTCATCTACAATTTCTGGTAGGTGAACCAGAGTGTCTGCGTTAACTGCGACCGACACGCAGACGACCTGGTTTCTGAGTATAAACCAGGCTTAACAGGCAGCTGAAACCGGTTAGAACTAATGCTACGTTCACACCGAAAGCATCAGAGGCAGCAGGAGCAGCTAGTTTACATGCAAAGTCAATGGTTGACGTGCATCAAGGCGCAGCAAAATGTCCTCCAGTGCGTTTTGAGCAGCAGGAGCAGCGCGTCTGAGCAGCTGAAGCAGCAGCCAATCATATAACAGCTGTGATGCAAAAAATATTTCACACCTACCGCTGCTACCGCAGCCTGTTTTAATTTTAAAGATGCATTCTGCTTAATAGTAAAGGGCATTGTTCAAGCATTGCTACGCTGCGGCTTCACCGTTATGGTGGCAGAGAAGCTCTTTTGCAGTATGGGTAATTACAAACATAGTTGCCCACTTTCTATGTTGTGATTGGTCTGGTCTGTTTTAGACTGGAGAGCCTGAGCCTGGCCAGACTGACAGGCCAGGCTAGCCATTGATCCATATCACTGGTAGGACATCATGCAGGAGAGGAGTCACTGTTATGCTTGGAGTCAGAGCTGCAGCAGAAGAACACAAAACAGATTATTTTTAGATCCCAATAATTCTATAAGTGGAAGACAGTTTGACTTAAATATAGGGCTGGACGATCTGGTCAGAAATTATATAAGGATTTATTTCATAATTTTGGGAAATACAACATAGTTCCTATATCAATGTAAAGAATATAAAAGACCCAGAAAAACTTCCTAGAATGGCCACAACAGAATCCTGTATGTTTTGACTTTATTTAGCCAAATTTGTGAAACCTTTCCAATTAACCATTTCTTAGTTAATGGATTCTTGCTTCTTTTGCATCTTCTGACACTGACCTCTTTTTGTTTTTATGTGATTTCTTGGTATATTCAAGAAGAAAAACACACCTAAGAATATGTTCAAAAATAAATTAACTAAAAAACTCGTAACTACTTCTGAAAATACAAACTAAAAGTCCCCAGTCAATTCTTAACAATCTGTCTTTGGATGAACTGATGTTGATGCTGTAGCCACCTCTATAAAGAGGTTTTTTCTTCTTCTTTTTTTTATTTAAATAATCCTGTTAAAATTTCCCTCTCTATCTTGGTCACTAATTCCCTCCTCCTCTAATCTTAACTTGCGTTATTCTTTTCTCTTGTAAAAGTTTTTTTTATTTTACACTTTGAATCTAGTGAAATCAAAACAGAACCCAAACTTTTTTTTTTTTTTTAACCAGAAACATTGAAAACAGGAATAATGTTTATTAGAGTGAACCAGAAATTTATGAAGACTAGAAACTCAGTCAAAACTAAACCAGTAATATCTCAGGACTTCCTTCATTTGGTCTGTGGTGACCAGCTTGTGTTCTACTCTTTTATTTTAAAGTTTTAAAGCTTTCTACACAATCTGCAAGCAGCATCTTTTCCTCTTTCATCAGTTGCTAAACTTGGAGACTTTTGCAGGGATGTTTTGGTCATCTTTTCATGCACACTCATTTTGTGGTTAAAACTAGCCTGCGGCTGAGCGCAGCCTACAGCTAATGGCCACAGGCTCTATTAGGAGAGTCTGCAGTCATTTAACTTGTGACTGATGCTCAGGTACTTCCCATGACATTACGTGTTGTATTCAGACCGAACCTGTGTTTATGGCACGTGTATTTTCTTGTTCTTAAAGAGACTGACGATCCGAATCGTTTACTAGGCTGTGGACCATAAATGAACATAGTTTTGTTTTATCCTGACTGATCAATCGATGGGACTAGTGAAGCAACCGGGGATTTATACAGCCAGTAACTATATTAATAAGCACCACAGTGGAAGCCAGGAAACACACATGCACAACTACATGGCTATTAGCAAGTACTTGAAGGTTAATGATTTTTTATTTTTTTAATCAGATGATCGAATCAGACAAATATAATGTAAAAAAAATGTGTTGGATATGGGTCTAAAAGTCTAAACGATATGGGTAGTGGTGGCCTAGTGGTTAGGGCATAGAGCTTGGTATCCTGAGGTTGTGAGTTCGAAACCTACTCCCAGAGACTGCCACTCTGGGTCCCTAAGCAAAGACCCTTAACCCCCAATTGCTCCCCAGGCTCTGCACAATGGCAGCCCACACCCCCAAGGGGATGGGTTAAATGCAAGGAGTGAATTTCATTGCACTGTACTTGTGAAAGTGTATTGACAATAAAACACTGGAGGAAAAAATAATCAGTTATTGAATATATTTTTATTGCGATATATATTAATATTGTTATTGTGCAGCCCTGTTTGAATGGAAACCTAATGTTCATGAATTCCACAAATAATGTGTTCTACGCGGCTTTTATAAAATACTTAAATTACTACTTTTGCCTGTTTATATAAAGGCCAAATAAACTGATATTATACCACGATTTCAATTCTTATTATTTTTTAATGGAGTTTAGGGTGTAAATCACATCCATCATGGCGATTCGATTCAGTATCAATTTCCTGATCCGACGATTCGATTATTTTCTATACTCAAGAATACACTACGATGCGATACGATTCGATTGATTGGTTAATTTTCTTTCTTTTTTTTTTTTTTTACCTTATAGGCTAGACTTTGTTTCAATCAATGAAAGCTGTGATATCGTTATGCATTTTATTTGAGAAACAACAGCAAATAAGAGAAGTAGCAAAGTTGTACTCCACCTAGGCCTATGAAAACCTCATTCACTAAAAAATAATAATGCCTCTGTGTTTACACGAGTGTGTGTTTGCAAGTGGAAAGAGGGTAGAGGCTAAAGGAAGTGAAGTAGGAGGGCAAAATAGATTTAACGCCACCGAAGCACGGGAGTCAGAACTACATCCAGAAGCTAATGGATAAAAATAAACCGGAGAAAAAACAAAACATGAATCGGTACTCTTGCGGACGTGTCGATGCATCGGATCATCGGCTGTTGGATCGACGCAAAACAATTATTATTTACACCCATAATGGAGTTTATGAAGGGTGAACAATTATGGATTTCTGACATTGTAGTATTAAAGCATTGTGCTTTGAGCTGGTTTTGCTGGACAGGTTAAGCTTTAGTTTTGCCTCTAGTGTTTATGTCTAATTCCTCTTTCTCGAGCAAATATTAATTTACATAAGGCCAGAGCTATTTTCTGTTGCAGACTGTACTCTGCATTTTTTTCCCCTTTAATTCAAGACATATAAACTCAGATAAGAAATAAAGGTTCTACGACAGATGCAGCTTAAAGAATATAGCACAGTTTTTTTTTACATAACCTAGTGCATAGTAATGGCACCTGGTTGTGCAGGTCACTGGCTAAAGTGCTAATGGGGGATGTTCTATCTAATAATGTACATCTGCCTGCTGTGGTCGGCCATACTATTAATTCGCCAGTAATAATCCTGTGTACACAGACATCATCTCTTATGTTTCCTCATTCTTTTAGAGCCTCAACTTTTCACTCTCTGGACTATACCAGCTGAGTCCATATGGTCCTCAGCAGGTCTTCAGGTCCCGCTATGTTTCCTGTGTGGAAGGTCACTAAAACAAAAACGTGCGTTTGCCCTTAACACACTCGGTGACATTCCTCACAGATCTTTACTCTGCAGCTCTGAACATGTTTTTCAGAAACACTTTTGCATGGAGCTATGAAATAATGTCAGGCTGTTCCATGTAATGACATTCATTTCACAGATGATTTTAAACCTGGATTAAGTTGTAGTTGGATTTAAATACCCAGTTGAAGACTTTAAAAATATCATAAATAGAGGCGTGCAAAATAATCGTCACGATGATGCATCGCCATTCTAATTTTTGTGATCTATTGCATCAATTCTTGACGCCAATTATCTATTCTTAATTTAAAAAAAGGAATAAATAAAATACATGAATGGTTGGCGCACATCAGCCAAAAACAAGTGGAATACAACTTCCAGTCCAGTAGATGTCCCTGCGGATGTGTTGACGCCCGCTGCTTTGTGTCACAAGCATCTTTGATCTTTGGATGCATTTTGACTTTTAAAGCAAGGAAGGTAAAAACTAAATTGATATGAAGCACATAATTTGCAAAAGGGGAAATATACATTTGAATGTTTTGATTTCATTGGTTTAAAGGACCAATGAGGCCATGTAAACGGCGTGATTATCCTTATTTTGTTATTGTAAGTTTTATAAATCCAGTCAGCCACTGGTAATGGCTGTATTTTTTTCTAACTGTGTTCAGTGAAAATATCGCAATGCATTGTGATGCATCGCAATATTTCAAGTATCGCTATGCATCTTGATTCGAATCGAATCGTAACTTCTTTGGCAAATTTTAAAGAAGAGTTATAAAACCACGGCTCCAAACAGGGAGGTTTCCCTGAGTGGGAATCAAAGTCATTAACAGACTCACCTCTGAACCTTTTTCAATATTTCCAATTAGATTAGATATAGACACAAACTAAACAGAGATGCTGCTCTGGGTTTGAAAGGAAAACTAACAAATATTTGTCACACGGACACAGAGGGTTGAACTATTGCCTAAGGTTACCAACGGGGGCAGTATAGGAACAGTGAGGAAGTGGAACGCTGTCATAATGGTACAGAGAAATAATGACAGCACTGGAAGAGATGCACTGGGGGCGAATAAGAGGAAGTTTGTACAACACATGAGTTGCAGAGCTCTGTGAAGATTAAGCTGACTGAGCAGCCAAATGAGCAGCTTTCTCTCGGCTGTAGACGCCTTTTCCTGATGCAGCCTTCTGCTGTTTTGGCATTGGGAGAGATAACCGGTACATATTGATCTGTGTATATTGATATTCTTTACAGTTCTCAAAACAATTGGAAGCACTTTTTGGAATATTTCTAACAAAACAAGTAAGAAGATTAGCAAAAAAGCGTAGATCCACTTCTACATCTTTCTGAACCTGCAGCGTAGGTAATCTGCAACATTTTCCACTTATGGAAATTTAATGAAACCTCATCATATAGCAAAAACTTGGGTTAAAGGGATGGTTTTGTCTGTGCTATAGCGATGGAGTAAAAAGCAGAGAGGAGAAACTACAGGGGGAAGAGTAAAACCACACAGTAAAGTCAAGGATGACAAATAAATCAGTATTCATAGCAGAACACAGGAGGCGCTGGAGTTCATCCTCATTTAATATGATGAATGATGACAAAAGCTCCCTTCTGATCTCGCAGCGTTTATCAGCGCTAACTGCTGCTGCAAGTTTGAATTCACCCAACAGCGAAGGGAGTAGTGTAGCCGTTCTTTCCTCTGTGACCTTTAAGGAACCGTACCGGGCCTTCATCCTGCTGACACCCTCCCCGTGTTTGTTTTTCATTACTGGAGTACATCCTCATGGGACAGAGCAAAGTCAACATCCTGGGGCTCGTTTGGCCTCATGGAGGTGCAGCCTAATGTTTCACTGTCATTGCAGGAGTGCCAACCGTCATCATTGGGTTCATCTGTGCCTGTCAATGCAACTATGGATTAGTTAGGTTTAGGTTTGGCTTCCCAAGAGGCTGGGAGGCTTCTTTTTTTTCTTCATTCATAATGATCTAAACTGGAAGTGGATACATTTTACTCCATTCCCTGCAGTGGTTATAAACCTCAGGCTACCTGCTCTCATTGAGCATCTCTACAACAGAAAATTGCAGAAGCGTCTCTCTCACAGCTGATGCACCAAAGGTTTCATGCTGTTGATGCAAACGGATTAATTTTCCACAGGACCTGATATGTTCTGAGAAATTAGCTTCAGAGCTGGTTGATCCCTTTTCTGATTTTCTGACCTTTTTCCTGCAGGGAGGAGGAGGAGAGCCTACGCAACAAGATTCGTGCCGACCACGAGCGAGCACTGCAGGAGGCCAAAGAGAAGTTGCGAAAGTCTCATAAGGAGCTCAAGGCTGAGATCCAGACGGAAAAGGCAAAAGTTCTGGAGGATCTAAAGAAGAAGGAAGCAGGCCCTAAACCCTTACCCCCTGTCCCCATGCCTAAAGTGGTCGGGGTCAGCGACGGGGAGCCACTGGAGGCGGACATCAAAGAAAAGCGGGATAAGATCAGAGAGGTAAGAACATCTCTGCGTAGAAGTTACTGGATGGTGCGGCTTGATTTAAACTTCCTGCTTGATTCCATCAATGTGCCCCCTAATGGTGAGGGAGGAAACTGTATGCAATCTATTGCACATTTCATTATGTTGAAGCTACAAGCTTCATTGGAAATGTATTTATTTAAATGAATAATTAGCAGTGAAGAAGTGGTTGATGTTTCTGGGTTTTTTCCTTTTGCATGTCAGCATGTTTTCATGGGTATCTCATAGGGATGTTAACTTCTTAGATGTCAGTTAAGGCCGGGCTATTCATTTATAGCATTGCACTGATAAAGATTTACTTTTTGGCAAATGTAGATTTCTTTCGGTTATGGACTCCTTGGTTTTCTTTATCTCAGGGTGGCATCAGTTCATCACTTTTGTTATTTAGATTTGCACTCAACTGATGGACTAGCTAATTGTCTTATACTACTGGATGCAAGCATTTGTGCGTCTTATTTTGAACATGATTGTTTTACAACAAACATGTTTGATTTTCAGTCAACCGTCGTTCACTGACCCATCGCTCAGTGGGCGTGCGCAAACAAGGATTCTACCTTTTCTTCTTACCCTCAGATGAAAACACAGAAGCATGGCGGGGTGCGGGTGAAATGGCGTTCTTTCTGTAAAACTGACAGACGGTAGTAGTAGCCACGTTTGCTCAGCCATGTCTTTGTCCAAATACGTCGTCACCTTTTCTTTTTAGGGCTGTCAGCACAAAATTGCACACATTGCCAAAGCAGCGCGTTTCTTTCTAGCTAGCTTCATATTCCTCTTCTACTGGTTTGGCTTCCAGATAGACGAGTCCGAGTAGCGCCATCTCACCGCGGACCTGAGTACGACGTTGTTTTTAGACGTACAGTGTGAGCAGGTAGATCGCATCAGAGCGTCGTGCCGCACAGTGTGAGAAAATACATCATTCACTTGTGAACTCACACAGTGTGAGCTGTAGCTGCTTGCAACGATTGAAAAAATCGCGGAGTCTATCCCCGGCTTAAACCGACCATTTAGATAATCACTGCTTTTGCTCCGTTGTTCTCGTAACTCCTCCTCCACTGCACGGTCCTTGCGCCATCTTTGATATTAGTTGCCGCTGTCGGATAGCGACAGCCTATGGCGACAGCAGGTTGCTGTGAAAGCAAAGCCCATAATGGTGTGTGAGGAGAGCTCACCGCGCAAAGCATTCTGGGATATATCTGCCTCTTCTGAGACTTTTCTTTTCTTATACACACTGTGTCTGACTGTGTAGTATCGGCTGATACCGTACCGATACCATCTCTTTGAAATTGATATGTTTGTGTGTGTATATATGAAGAACTGCATACTACTTGGATGTAAAATAATTGCCATCATGGTTTTGTCAAGCTGCTGCCTACCTTTGTGAAGCAGGAAGAAGACTAATACAAACAGAATCCAGTAGAACTTTTTATTGCCTACCTGGAATGGGTGACAATAGTTGAATAAACTTTAGGCTCTCAAAATGGTATCGATGCCCATTTTGTTGGTACTCGCCGATGCCACCATTTTAGTGCTGGATCGGGGCCTCGCCCGATACTATTATGAATGATTAATTATAGTAATTTATAATTACTATTATAAATTATTCTTTAGTCGATCAATAAGATCAATCATCTTTAGATTTATAGAAATGAAGGCGGCAGATTTTCTCATGGCACCTGTTGTGTGAACGACGATCATAACGTTCATGTTTCTCAGACAGTTTAACTTGGACATGTGACTCTAGTTTGCGTGTTGGAATAATTGCTGTTGCCCGCTGCCTGACTCGGAGCCAGCTCCTACTGACGGCCGCAGCAGGCCAGACAGACAGTGCATGTGCAGAATGCAGATGGTGCTATCTGGTGCTGTTCTCTTTAGACACGGTGCCAGGGCATCAGCCCCTCTGCTCTGCTTTGCTCTCCTTCCTCTCCCCTTTCTGCAAGTTTGCTTGCATAATTGCCTCATATCGTGTCTCATGAAACAGCACTTGGAGTCAGAGCACTCGCTGTGCAGAGGAGTAGACCCGTTCTCTCCAAGCCGCCTTTGTCTCTAAAAGCCTCTTTTGTTCCTTTTCATAATTGCCATGCAGAGAGAATGCCATACACCCCCAAATGAGCAAGAATGAGGCAGCTGTATGGGCAACAGCACAATCCTCCTTTCCTGATTGCCTCACAAATCCAAGGAGAAAACCTCATAACCCTGCAGAACAGTCTGTGTGAGTGGAATACACGAGCTTTGCATCCTTTATGTCTTGGTTGCATTTTGATGCTGAGAGGTTCACAGAGGTGATCCAGCATCCTCTATCAAAGTCGCTTGTTTACAGAAAGCTGTAATTCCCTCAGCATGGAACTAAAACATCCACTAACCTTAGATCTGACGGGTATTTTTGCTCCGTTCTCTGTAGGCTTTGTAATATGGATCCATGAGGTAGAGAAAAAACTGGATAAAATCTATACCTACAGATAATTTAAATGCTTTTTTTAGCCGGTCCGTCTTTAGGTTGAAGCTGACGATCTTTAGATCTCCTGACAATCATTCTAAAAAGAAATATTCCAGGTGTTTTCACATCTGGCTCATCATTTATGTTTGTTGTGATGTTGGATCATCTAAGCCCAGGGTTGGGCTGCAGGATGATAGGAAAGAATGCGATATCTGAGTATCTTTATAGATGTTAAACAAACCTAATCATGTCAGTTAGGTTGCAGTGAAAGAATGGCTTCTGATGCATCAATAACATTAGTCACGATTTTGATGGGGGGGTGTGCAAAATTGCCCAACAGTTTCAGTGCAAAAATAAAGAACAACTTAACTAATAAAGCATTAATCACAACAGATAAAATATTAATTTTTTTTTATAAAATGGAGGCAGAATTCCCTAAAGATCTGCAGGACTACTGATACAACTAGCATATCGCTTGATCTACAAATGTCTTTTTACAGTTCTGTTTAATAACGCTTATGCTAAAAATGAGAGCATTTAGAAAATGATGCAAATCAAGTTCACACTACTACTGGTGACCCCACTCCCACTTATTACCTGTTAGTGAAGTTGAGTCTGTTTAATCAAAATTCCGCAGCCAGCTCTCATTGTTTTCCTGTATAGTTTGATTTTTGTGGCTTTATTGCCCAGCAATAAGCGCTAAATCATATTTATGGTGTTGATCACTCTATATGGACTGATCCAACACCAGTGGAAAAGGACATCAATGTCAACTTCCCCTTTAAATGTCAACTGCTAACAGTGACAAGAGATGCTAAGGATTTATTGATACTAACACCTAATGATGCTCTTCACTGAGACGGTATTTTATTGATACCTTTTTATTTTTTCCTTGATTAATCAAAGTGTAAAAAATGAGCACTAACTGGTTTATTAAGTTTTTTAAAGTACTTTAAAATGGAAAGTTTCCTCCAAAGTAGATATGTTCTACTTTGTAACTCCGCCACTTTTCCTGCCAGACCCAAAAACCTGCTGCCGCGACTAAAATAGGCCTGGGGTCGGTCTTAAGCCGGGCATACACTGTGCGATATTTTCAATTGTTGCGCGTAGCTACAATTAAAACTGTACGACGAAGTTGCAGTGTACAATGTGCGACCTGACGATCTGATGCGATCTACCTGCTCGCACTGTATGTCCAAAAACCACAGGACTGAGCACCGAGATATGGCTCTGATCGGACTCATCAATCTGGAACAAGAAAAACTTCCTTTTTTTTGCACATGCACAGTGCTCGAGGTTCTGGTAAATCCACTCCTAGCTCTGCTCAACAGCAGGATTTTAGTCCACAAACACCTCATGGCGGCCGACTGAATTTCAAAGATGTCTGACTTTCTCCCGACCTCACGATTTCTTATTGGGAGTTGGTCGTGAGAGGCTAATCGCCCCTCGTTACCCCTTGTATACTACACTATGCAGGAATGTTCGATCGGGCCTAAAGTCGGCCCTATCGAAAATATTCTAGCACGACTAGAGAATCGACCTGAAAAGGGCAAAAAAATCTTAGAGTGTATGCCCGGCTTAAGTCGGAACTACATAAGCCTCTGGAGAAACAGGTGGCGGGTGTTCCTATCCCCATTGATTCTCAATAAACTCTAAACACCACAACATCATCTAACATGGTTTTCTGTCTGTTCAGGAGGTCAAATCAGTTTCAATTATGTTCAGAGCTTAGCAAAGCAGAGCTTCCAGTTGATGGTTGGTTGAAGGATGGTTTCTATGTGCTAGCAGCCACCATATTATTGTTTTAGACATGAGATATATTACAAATCTCAACGCATTCCAAAAAAAGAAAATAAAAGTGGCAGGCAGGTGACGCAGTGGTTCGTGCGCCACGACTCATGTACGGAGGCCTCAGTCCTCGACGTGAACGACCCGAATTCAAATCCGACTTGTGGTCCTTTGTCGCATGTCTCTTCCCCTCTCTCATACCCCCTTTCCTCTAAGCCTATTGTTAGAAAAACAAGTCACTAGTGCTGTTAAAACTAAAAAAAAATAAAAAAAATAGAATACAAATCACTTTTTCCAAGTTTGAAGATGTTTCGCTTACCATCCAGGAAGCTTTTTCAATTCAAAATGTCCGGACTAGCGTTGCGTTCGAGTTTTATACAGTAGCCCAACAAAGCCTTGTATTTGTTTTGAAAACATGTAAATTGAAACAGACGAAGGGGTCCATTCCTTAGGAATGGGGGTCGTTTAGCTTCATTTGTTAGCCATAATGGAATCACTATGACCTGAAACTTTTCACCAACAAATCTCAATACAGTTATCATCGCCCTGTCGTATCTTAGTGGTAATTATTGGTTACATTTTGGTCAGTCCTCACATGTGTTCATGTTGTTCATGCCTTTTTTTTTATATGTTCAATGTGAACTGCCCAACTAAACATGCAGCAGTCGGGGCCATTAGCCAAATCCATCTGAGAACTCCTGCTGCTTTATTCAAGCCCTTTCTGCAGAAATGTTGCTTTTGTTCCCTTCAGATGCATTTTTCATCGAGCATTCAGGAGAGCAAAATTCAAAACTATTTTTTTAAGCTCTGCTTTTCTGTTGTTTCCTTTGTGACCGACTGGCTTCTGCATGAGAATAGTTGGAATAAATGTGTTTATGTAATTAATGGTGCTACCAGGCCAATTAACCTGTCGCAGTGTGAAACAGTGGCTCCAAGCTGTTGAATTGGAGTTTTGATGTTTGTTATATTTGAGTCTAACTAGAAACGTCTAAAGATCTTTGCCAGAAAATGTGGTACAAGAATAACAGAAGATAATAATAACATGATTGATTAAAAATATCCTGATCTGAATTCTGTGCAGACATAACAACCTTCTCTCTGACAGTGACCCTGCTTTTCTTTAAATTATTTTAAACCACCTTTCTCTTTATTTTTTATTTGTTTATTGATGCTTTTCCAAACAGCTCCGGTTCTGCACTTTCTTCTGTTTAACAGCCTGAAGATCCTCTATTGGATGTCTGTGATGTAATCAGGCTCTAAAATATTTTTTTTACAGCTAACATTGTTAGAGCAGAATGACACATACACTGACAGGCTAGCTTCACAACTTTGATCATATTTATTTTATCCTTTGTATTTGGCAGCAATTGAGCAGTTTAGTCCAACAGGTAAATAAGCCAGAAGTCCTAAATAAGGGCAGTGTAAATATTCAAATTGTGTGAGCATACCGCAGCTCTTTGAGGCATTCCTGGATTTAAGCAAGAACGGAAGGAACTGTTCGAATGCCGAAGGCGTAAAACAGGAAAACGGGAGTGAAGGCCGGTTTATGCCGTTCAGTCAAGCAAATAGCTGCAGCTCAAAAAGCTAAAATAGTTTGTTCTTGTTCTGATAGAGAAGTGCAGGAATACCCAGTAGCAGAACCTTGTTAATCCGCAAAGGGGCCCAAGTCATGATTTTGACTTATAAATTCATAATTAACTCAAATTTATGACTGAACCTCATTAATCAGTTCAGTTTATTTATATAGCAGCATTTCACAACACATGTCATCTGAAGGCAGTTTACAAAGACAATTCAACCAGATCAAATAGTTGGTTTGGTTAAAAGTTTTCTATCTAAAGCCTCTTTTCTCACTAAAGTTATTGAGTTAACCCAAGTCTTTCAAACGCTAACAATTAACGGTCTGACCCCCCTTTGGCAAGCTGCATGGCCTCTGTCCCCCCCACTTTTGCATGTCTGATAACACCATCACGCTGGGTTAGTCTTGATGATGTCACCAGCGGACAGAAATCAGGAAAGTAAACAGTGGAGAGCAACATGGAACGAAGCCAGGGCTTAGTATCCGTACTTTTTTCCCTTTGTGCATTAGATTCCCATTTACTAGAGCTGCGCCATGTTCATCAAATACAAAGTTCTTTGAGCTTGTTAGATCAGATGCGACTGGCACGGTGTATTGGCGTCTATATGTCACGCTCAATGGTGTCACTTAAATTAGCAGGTCGACCCAACTCTGGTGTTCCCACAGCCGGCCGATCAGAGCCGAGGCGATTTTAACACTGGACACTTGCCGAGTTTTTTGACCTTGGTCGACACGGGTCAGTCAGCCATTCCCACTGCCACTAAAAGCAGATTGTTCTCTGGTTTAAACCGGCTATTTGGCCAGTGGGAAAGGGGTATAAGGAAAACCCGCTGATTGCATTGACTCGAAGGGCATCCCTCACACTAAGCATGCTTATAGTGACAGTGGAGAGGAAAAACTCCCTTTTAACAGGAAGAAAACCTCCAGCAGAACCAGGCTCAGTGTGAGCGGCCATCTGTTGAGGACGACTGGGGTTCAAACCTAACTTCACATTTAATACATGTATTATGACATTTCATAATTATGACTATAAAAGTCAACATCATGACTTTTTTTTTAATCTCCTTTTGACTTTGAGTCTCATTATTATGACTTTAAAAATCAATATTCTGACAGAATTTCATATTATGATTTTATATCTCATAATTGTGTGTACTATGTGGCAGTTATCTATTTAGCTTTCTTAGGGAAATTAGCTCCCATAGTTATGTTTGCTAGAGCAGGTTGAAAAGGACCAAAAATATCTTCATTTTTTTTAAATTAAACGGTGATACAAATATATTCATCTATGTTTTTCTTTTTGTAAAGTAGAATTAAAACTCCTTTTAATCCAAGCTTTGTCAGTAACGTCATAATTTTTAACAAACAGCTGTCGACAAACTGGAGAAATAGCTCAGAAATAACCTACTGTTATCAATAAAAACATAATTTGACTATGATATGCTTGAGATGATGTGTTGTGAATTGGCGCTATATGAATAAACTGAATTGAATTAATTATAACAAAACAATTAACAATTAAAACAATATCTCATTTTGTATCTTGTGGACAAAAGAAACAGATACTTCTTTGGCAATTACTGTGTTCATAAGCATTAAAGACCATTTTCCCCTATAAAGGCAGTGATGGCGGAGTCCGTCCTCATCATTAAAGGTTCAGGAAGGTTCTGAAGAGCATGTTTGGCCTCCAAAGCCCCAGATCTCCATCTGACCGAGCGTCTGTTAGAATAAGCACCTTCCTCACACGTTGAAGGACTTGCCGCTAACATATTGGTGCTGCATACCAAAGCACAACTTTAGGAGACTGTTGGGGTCCATGATTAGGCTGGTCGGGACTGTTTGGGCATCTAATGTTGGCCCAAAGCTTTAAGGTTTAAGGTCTAAATGTGATGGTTCAGGTGGAGAAATGGGAGACGTTGAAAAAGAAAACAAACGACCATAGGAAGGAGTCGATCAGTCGGAGCTTTTTAGAAATGGACACTCCTCTAAATCTGCTGACCTCGTTCTCCTCTGTTTGGCACTGATGGGGAAATATTTGGCTTCTGAATGTGGAACTGCTAACTGCTTTTGTCTCGAGTATCACAGGTTGCTTGTTGATGTTTTATGGCAGCAGACTTTTAGCGGCTCTTTAGAGCAGCTGTGTTATGGCGAAGCTGATGGGAAACAGAGCTTACAGCCTTGGGTTTCGTCGCCCCTTTTATTGTGCAGCTGTGTAGAAATCAGATTCAATTTAGGAAACGTCTGATTGGTTGGAAAACCCAAATTGCAGGTGTGCTGTGAAAAAAAACAACAGAAACGGCCCTCTGAAAGCACCGCTTGTCTCACTTACCCCTTATGAGTGAATAAATTACGCTCATTTTACGGGTTTTTAGGGAAGAGCTTTCTCTAAAAGCCACAGCAAGCAATAAAACACACCAGGCTGCCAGAAGTAAATGGTTCGGTTGGAATCTGTGAACTCAAGCCTTTTGAAAAATAGTCTCTTTTGTTGGATAGTTAAACAAAACTATTTTTGAAAACAACTTTCTGTTGTTTCATTAATCCAGAGGTTTAGGATATGACCCATAACTCAAATCTAAATCACACCAATGATAAAATCCTTCCAGGTCTGATTTATGACAGATGATAATACGGGATGACGTGTGTCACGTTTCTCTTTTCTTACAAAACACATCAAACGCCCTGTTAGGATCCAATGATGGAGACTGAAGATGATCCAAATTTTCACCTCCTCTCATTGACCTCAGATCTATAGATGGTGTTTTTAGCAGATTGTCATTCCTCTTTGTAAAGGTTAAATCTGAACTTATTATATTATACGAACTTATTATTTCTTCAATAAAAATGTATTGCTATTGCAACAGCCTACATGTAAAGTGAAGTAAAGTGTAATGAATAATTAGCTAAGTTAGCTCTACATCAGTGTTTTGCCACTCATACTGCAGCATGGCTGCAGGTGGATCAGAGCAACGTCTCTGGGTCAGTCTGATCATAGGAGCAATGAACATCACCTCCAACATGGAGAAAGGATCAACAGAGAAAGGAGGAAAAAAAGATGATATACAGGGTTAGTTAAAGGTAATAAATAGAATAAACTCAAGTTAATTTAAAGGTTGTAAATGGTAACAAACAGATTTTGACTTTAGGAAATTTTCCATCATTCCTTCAATGTATGCAAACTGTATCATTAGTGCTGGCTTTTTGGTGTTTCACAGTAATTTATCTATAAAATCTGGTTAAAATGATAAATATTTATGGCAGGACCTGAGTTGACGTTGATGGTCTGAATTGGTTCTGCTTGCTGATCTGCTGTGTAAAATGCACAGTGATGGGAGCATCTAGAGTCATTTTGAGCCTCACCTTGGGAAAATACATGTTTTCACCACTTTTGGTCGCTCTAAAACTTAATAAGTTGAACTGAAATGATTTCAGCAAACAGATGGCCTTAAAACATTTAAGTTTAGTAGCTCAGACTATTTAAAATCCAAATATGTACATGTATTATTTTTGTTAAGATAACATGAATATTAGAATATAAATGTACTGTTTTATTCTGCAATCAGTACATTTCCTACTTTCACATGTTCATACATGTCAATTGGATTTATTAGCATTCTTGTATTTTTTGTATCATGATGCCATTCAAGCTTTAGGATGGAAATAATTCATTAAACAGTGCTGCAATTGTTAAGCATCATTTAGTAATAATTTCCACTGTTGCAACATTGAACACTCTTTAAATCTAACGGGAACCTCATTGTAGTGATAGCCACGCCCCCTGTCAACTACTCAGCCAATGGGGTCTTACCGTCAAAATCTTCACAGGTGCTCTCTTATTGAAGTTAAGTTGTTTTTTTTTTTGTTTTTTTTTACTTATTTGGAATGTTACACTACCTCAACACTTAACAAAATAATACACTTTAAGTACTTAGTTCATATCAGACTGACCCAGAGACATTCAGTTAAAAAATAAGTGAGATCGATAGACGGATCGGGGCAGCAGTGATCCGGTCTCTGTATCGGACTGTCCAAGGACCAAGATTTACGGACCGATCTATGTTCCCACCCTTACCTGTGGTCATGAGGGTAATGACTGGAAGGACAAGATCACCAATACAAGTGCCCGAAATGAGTTTCCTTCGCAGGATGGCAGGACGCACCCTTCAAGATCGGGTGAGAAGCTCAGTTATCCGGGAGGAGCTCAGAGATGAGTTGTTGCTTCTCCACGTTGAAAGGAGCTGAGGTGGCTCGGGCATCTGTTTCGGATGCCTCCTGGTTGCCTCCTTCGGGAGGTGTTACAGGCATGTCCCATTGAGAGGAGGCCTCGTGGAAGGCCCGGGACACACTGGAGGGACCATGTCTCTGAGCCCCCAGTGCAGCTGAAGGAAGTGAGTGGATTGGGAAGTCTGGGCATCTTCGCTTAGACTGCTGCCTCCGCGACCCGGCCCCGGATAAGCGGAAGAAAATGGATGGATGGTAGCACGTAGTTTAATTAATTACTTTAACATTTGGGTCTGCTGTGGAGCCATTAAGCTGCAGCTAATCATCCCTTCTATACTTTAAATGATGGTGCTGTGGGGGTGGTGTCTGTTCCAGAGCAGGTTCACAGACTCAGACATTGCAAATTTTGGGCAAAGTGGACGACTTCTTAGTCAAGACGTGCATGGTTGTAAAATTATTGTAGAGATGGTAAAACAGGTGTAATCAATACTGATGTTGCTGTATTGGTAAATGGTTTTTACTAATAGCGCTTTTTCAAGTCAGGAGACTTGACCAAAACGCTTTACACTACATTCAGTCTTTCTCTCACACACTGACAGTGGCAAACTACATTGTAGCCACAGCTGCCCTGGGGCTCACTGACAGAAGCGAGGCTGCCGTACACTGGTGCCACCAGCCTCTCTGACCACCATCAGAAGACAATGCAGCGCAAGTGTCTTGCCCAACGACACTGAAACACACAATGATACTTAAAACGTCAAGCCTTCGATTTTAGGGCAAACTCCAACATTTGACGACACTGTCGCGCCGATTGACCCTGTTAATAGGTGTAGCATACAAAAAAAGCGCTCCTTCCCCCAGTACGCTTATAAAAAATAAATCTCCCAGCTTGCTTAAGCTCTGGGATTTCTAAAATATTGCAAATAAATTATAACTTAAGATAGTGGAGCTTGGTACATCAGGTAATATCTTTTAGTCTTCTTTTTTTAAACAATCTGCTTCTTCTGACCTTCCTCCTAAACTCATTTAAAAGAAGCACTCCGCATCAACCTATTTGAATTCAACTAGACGCCCTCTTTGATTGGACGGCCCCAGCCTAATTTGCAGGACTTGACGGACTCCACTGGTAATTTATGATTGGCCAGAGGCAGCTAACAGAAAGATTTGACATTGAAGCCTTTTTCAAATACGCTAGAAACTCTGGCAAAGACTTGTGACATGAAGGATTCCTTTGAGAAACACTTTCGATCCACGCAGACAGGGCATCTCTTCACTTCAACGGTTAGTATTTATAAAACATGCTCTTTTGAGATATCCCAATCCCAGTTAGATTTAATTTAATATATAAAGGCCTCTTTTTATGACATGAATTCAGATGAAGCATTTTAACCTTTACAGACAACCTGAGTGAGACTTTCTTAGGAAAGTTTTTCAGCCTTCCCAGAATTGGTCGGTGATTACAGCTAATTGCGGCGCATAATCGCTGCAGAGGAATGAAAAAAGTCCATTAATGATCCTAGTTGGCTCATCGAGTGGGGGTGGGGGCAATGTTTGAGCTCCCTGGAGCTGCCTGTCGATTTGGCTCACCATTCGCTCAGCTGTGACTTCAGTGAAAAAGGCAGCGATTACAGATCTGCGGCCGGCGCTGGAGCATGTGCTGCGTCCCTGCAGAGCCGTGGACTGTGGCTGCAAAGTCCAGATAAATCAATGACCAAAGGAGTCCCCTTTCTGCCGGTTTGAAAGGTACCGCTCTCCCAGACAGTGATTTCCGATTAAAAATGAGGGATATCTGCAAGAAAGAGATATAAACGTCCCTGTCTTCAGCCTCAACATTCATCAGTCAGTTTTATATTCCTAACCATGTTCCACTGACGGCCTTAAACATTATTCACGCCAGGTCTGTCCATGTATATGAGGCTACATTGTCGTCTATCACTATTTCTTTGATTCACTTTTCCTTTAACTGTTTCTCTTCCAGCTGTTTGGACTTTTTAATCTTTTCTGCTGTGAGTTAATTTATGTTCCTCCTTTATGAAACATGTGCAATCATCATCATCCTCATCCTCATTATCCTCCTCCTCCTCTGTTTTTCTGAGGAACACTAAGAATGATCCCCCTCATTTAATCCTTTCAAGGCTCATAAATTCCTCTCTAGTTAATTTTGTCAAGAGCCTTGAGAACGCCCATCTTCAGAAATCAGTTTATATTCAGCATCACAATAACTAAGAGTAGAAAATAAGAGTGTTTTTATCACTTGCACGGATTTGGCGACAGGGAAGAAGTCGACCCACCAAGTTGGAATGTAGAGTACGAGGAAACCCCGTGATATTAACGATAAAAGTGTTTAATATCAGATTGGCTTTTATGAATAAAATTATTTTCACTCAACCATGACGACAATGACCAGACACACCTGGATTCATAAGTTTAGCTGCTAATGAAAGACATGAAATAAATTAGCTGCTTTAAGTTCAGGAAGTAGTGGAGTTGCACATAGAGCCTATTGCGTTTTACAGATCACGTTCTCTTCACTGCACTGTTAGCAGCTACACTGTATAGGGCTTGAAGTGAGAAAAACTATATCAGAGCAAAAATCCCTCCATATTGTGTTTCCCACAGGTGGAGAATAAACTTGTGGTGGGCTGATAAGGGAGACTTGTGTTCTGGATCTTCCAGTTTAATCATAGCCCATTTAGTATGCCATAATTTTTATATTGTTGGAAATATAGGGCTAAAGTAAAGTCTTAATTTATCAATCACTGGAGTAATTAATAAATGCACTAATTAAGAAAGCAAGTGACTTTCACATTTCATTTGCCCAGAAATAATTTTTACTTGCCCAGTATAATGTTTGATAGATATAGTTCCTAATATTCATTTTGTATATATATCAATGAAACATGTTTTTTTTTTAAGAGGACAAAAATCACGCCATCTGGGGGAAAATCCCCCGGCTTTTTCAAATCACGCGAGAATGTGTACAAAACAATAAAAATGGCCCCGGCAACGCTTCAGGGTCGCTTTCATCGAATGTCAGTGATTTTAAAGTAATTTTGAGTGATAAATAATTTTTTTTTTTTTTTTGCGTCATTGCACTTGCCCGGCCGGCAAATGCAATGAAATTTGAACTCTCCCAACAGTAAAAACTACTAAGATTGAGCTAAGGTTTACATCGAGCCCTGATGGGCATCATGTCCTTAGACAAACACTCTTTTATTTATTTAATCTCTTTTGATTTTTTCTTATTTCTAAGACTCTGATACCCAGAAAACTGTTGGACTACACTCCTCTAAAGTCTTTCTTAGAAAGTACCATCCTTATAAATACCTCTGACTGCAATGTGAAACACGTCAGTAATGCCACCAGTAGCTTTTGGAGTTTTTTCCAGTCAGTAACGGCTTCCATTGAGGAGTGTTAGACCTGATCTGTGATTTCTTGGCTGTTGAAATTCTCAAATTTAAAGTAGTTTTTTTGTAAGGTGTTACCTTGATGAGTCCAACTGTTTTTAGAGAACTTGCCTTGGACCTCGTTCCGAACTATTTATATCGTTATTAGAGCTGAAAGAAAGTGAGAGGCGAGTTGTCTTCCACTGGTCTGCTGTTACTTAATCCTTTCTGCGGTGTAGAAGTTGGAGAATCCTGAATGTCGTTAGTACAGGACAGACCTAATGAGCTTCACCTATTAGAGCTCTGGTGATTGAGAGAGAAAGACATTGTAGCTGGCAGAAGACGGACTCACCCTTCAGTGGCTCTCTGCCCCTCTGGGCTTCTGCCTCGGTATAACAGCTTCATCTCCACGTTGGCTTCCTCTCTCTGCTATTAAGGCAATAAAAAGACTCGACTGTAACCGAGGGGATTTCTCTCTCCTTGGAGAATAATCACAGAATGTGTTTTTGGATCCGTTGCAATGCCTTTTCACTGTTATTTTTATGGAAAATGGTTCAGCTGTACAGATTTCTGCTCCTGGAGCTGTTGAAAAATGTGTTTTATTGCTCATAATTTAGTAGAAAAACTACTCCAACATACACAGAAAGGTTTATCAACGAAGGTAAAGGAAAATAAGTCGTCTCTTGAAATCTGCAGCCATGATGGTTTGTTAAAGAGGCACTGCAGAGAAACGGGGAACCTGTGATGGATGGTATATATTTCCTCTGTTGGGTGTAATGTACCAGGGATATCAAAGGACAACATTATCAGAGTTTATTGATTCTCTAGACACTATGTTGTTAATTTGTTTGAGGAAAGTCTTAGACAGGAGAAAACCTTCAGGGAAATAATGCTGATGGTAATCGCTCTTTTCAGGTGGGTGCTTTTTTTTTTCAAGACCTCAATTTGATTCCTTTATTTCTGTGTGCAGAGGAATATAAAAGCAATCAAAAGGTGCGTGATGGTCATCTAGCTAAGGCACTTTAATAAAAGTAAAGCATTAAAACCATCTAAGCTTAAATCCATACCTTTATTTTCAATTCAGTTCAATTCAGTTTTTTTTATATAGTGCCAAATCACAACAAATGTCCTCTTAAGGCATTTTACAGATCATTCAACCAGGTCATACAGTCCGATTGGTTCTTAGTTTTCCATCTAAGGAAAACCAGCTAACTGCATCAACTCATTGACTCCAAGGCAATCCCTCACACCATGCATGTTTATAATGCTAGTGCAGAGGAAAAACTGGTTTTAACAGGAAGAAACCTGCAGCAGAACCAGGCTCACCGTGAGCTGCCATCTCCTGAGGACTACAGGTCGACTTGATAACAATCTGCATTTGGCTCCCTTCCTATTGGCAAATAAGAGCTGGATCTGGCCCCCACTGGCAATCTGTCTGACCTCTGTCCCCCCCACTGCGTCTATTGACACCATTCATGGTGGGTTAGCGTTGATGAGATCACCAGTATGACAGGAATCAGGAAAGTAAACAATGGAGAGCAACATGGAGGGGAGCCAGGGTGTAGTAAGTGGTCCTTGTTGTTTTGCTCTTTTCTCTGTTTGGTTCCCTCTAACCAGTGCTGCGGCATGTTTATCGAATGTACGCAGAGTTTTTTTGGCTTGTTAAATCACTCGATTGGGGCTATATCTTGCACTCAATGGTGTCAGGTAAATTACAGTGTCGACCCAAGTCTTATGTCCCCACTGTATAGTAATTGGAGCCGAGCTGTTTGAAGGTGATATTAATCCGTGTTGCTTGCCGAGTTGTTCAACACGGGTCCACACTGGTCCGTGAGCTGCTCATACTGCCATAAACGCCGTTGTTAGCAGATTGATCTATTTTTTGGGGGGGCCAGTGGGAAAGCAGCATTAAAGTATGTCAAATCTCCCATTTTATCCAAGCTTTTTACAGTTAAATTTTTTCTGTAAATTTACAGTATTGTCCACTCCTAAGAAGAAGACTGGGTACCAGCCTTAACGTTCCCCTGATGACCAGTGGAAAATGTTGACTTAATTTTAGTTTGATACATAATCACTGTGTCGTATCAGTTTTTGATCAGTTTGTGAATAATAGTAATAATAATAATGGAACTTTATTGATCTCACATTGGAGAAATGTATCTCTGTATTTAATCCATCCCATTGGGGGAGCAGCTTCCTGGGCTGCCATTATGCGGCGCCTGTGGAGTGTGGAAAATAATATAATATAGTGAACTTTTTCTAGATGTTTGTTAATTTACATAGTTGCTCTTAAATACACATTCTCAGAAAATAAAGTTTTTATATATTAAAGTATAAAGCTGACTAATATCTTCTCCAGTATTAAACTGGTACATTATTCTTTTTAGTTTGTGACACAATATTGGACCATGCAAAACACAGATTTATTTTCACAAAGCCTCAGAAGGGCAAGATTTATGTACCAAAAGTAAACTTGTACGTGAAATTGTTTTTTTGTTTTTTTTTAAGGAAGTGTTTTTATAATGTTTTTTGTTGCTGCAATTCATATACATATACTGATGTAATAACTTAACATACGTTTGATTGGTTTTTGGTATACGTCTATTTTTAATTTATAGCCCCCCCCCGGAGAAAACTCGACCAGTCGCCACTGGTTAAGGGTCTTGTTCAGGAACCCAGAGTGGAGGCTGTGTGGATTAATCGGTACTTGCAACCTTCTCAGAGCACATGCACACAGCTCTAACCACTAGGCTGACACTCCCCCAGGATAAGAAGAGATTCTTATCGTGTCCTCAAGTAAAATAGGTTCTAAGTAGAAATTGATCTACCGGTATTTTTGGCCAATAGTAAAGTTTTTTTTTTTTGCTGCTCCCTCAATCTGCTTTCCATTTCTAATGCTGTCTTTGATGTATTAATTATTTAAACTCATTCTTGTGTAACTTGTGTAGTGGTCATTTATTTTTTATCATGTAAATGGAGGAAGAGAGGCAATAAATAATCTGCCTCCAACAATCTGCTGCACGAATCTTTTAGGCTGATGTCAGAAGATTTGGCATCGGCCTTAAATAAACCTGCAGCGGTCGATCTCTGGTTTAAGGAGCCTCCTTTATTTTTCTGGTGGTTTTCTTTAGACTAGCCTTTTGCCGTTGGATGCTCATAAATCAGATCATTTAAAAGGGTTTCAGTGAAAAAGCTTCTGTTTTTATGGAGGCAATATTTACTCAGCCGGACCGGGAAGTGGCCGGGTTCCCATAACGTTGGCTAATGGTGCCAGTAGCATCATGCCAGTTTTTGATCAGTATCCAGATAGAAAACAGATCAAAATTCATGAGAAATTTAAACTTAACATCCCAGCAGGTGCATCGTGGTTCCTCCATTGTCCTCTCTGCAGACACCAGTTGGTAAATAGTGATTGCACAATCCCACATTTGAGACTGTTTGAAATGCCACTTTGCTAGAAATAAATCGGATTCAGTCTGAGTTTTATGGTAGGATCAAATTGTATTTCTTTGTGGAACTCTGCAGTAATTGTTAGGCTCCATTTCTTAAACTCTTATTTTATTTTATGTTGACACTGCAAGCAGCAAAGGCAGCAGAAGGAACACAAGCAGCTAGTGTACATGCAAAGTAAATGGTTGACGTGCATCTTGGTGCAGCAAAATGTCCTGCAGCGCGTTTTGAGCAGCATCATGACGTTCTGAGCATCTCACGCGTGCAATTGGCTTCAGAAGCAGCAGCTGCTGGAGTTGGAAAAATTGACCTCACTGCATGAAAAGTGAGATTTTCGTCCCCGTAAACTCCCGCAGATCTCCCTGATTTTC